>NW_025784388.1:0-24623 GCF_021130785.1 Homalodisca vitripennis
CAATAAACGAATCTGTATAAATCAAACATGTAATGGCGTTTGTTTCTGGACCACTTGTTTGTTTTGGACAGCCCCAAAAAATCCAATACAAAAATACTGGTTCAATTACACCATAAATAATGTAAAAACAAGATAATAAATATTGAGCGGTTCTGGACCACTTTTGGATGGGGATCAGCCCAAAAATACAAATTACAAGAGTTACTGGTTCGAACTACATCCATAAATATGTAAAAAACAAGATAAATAATACATGGGCGGGTTCTCGTTAGACCAACTTTTGGGACAGCCCAAAAATCATATACAAATACTGTTTCAATACACCATAAATATTGTAAACAACAAGATAATAATATGGCGGTTCTGGTACCACTTTTGGGACAGCCCAAAAAATACAATACAAATACTGGTTTCCCCAAAAATAATACCCTATGAAATAATGTAAAAACAATTCACAATACAATTTACTTAAATAAACTATGGTGTAAACACTGTAAATCTATCAAGCGCAATTTTTTCATGACAGTATGACAACATAAATTGTGGAATTTTATAATACTCGAATGGTTTGAATTTCAGAATATGTTGGCATTACCGTTGAGCGAGAAATGTTATATGTGTGGTAGGCACTGCGCGGCACACAGGAGAACAGCCTTTCCCGTTCCAGACCTCACACTAGTCAGTCATATTTAAATTTTACTCTATACTTTTGATCCAGGAATGTTAAAAGTTCACTGTTTACTGGTTTAATATCGCATTCTCTTCATCTTCAGCTCTATTTGGAACAAGACTTAGTGAAATTAATCCGTAGTGACAAGTTCAGTGCTTTATATTCTACAATTTTAACCACGTTACACCATCTTTAAGACTCATCCATCATAACATCTCTTCCTTCAAGACAGTGTGAATCATTCAGTTCATCAAGACATTTTCTAATCATGCCTATTTCATTACTTCAAGCGACACTATGATGTGGTCTACAGTCCACTGATCTTGCGTTGTGCAACATCTCGAAGCAGCGGACGTGTTATCACCATGACGTGATCTGCAAGTGTTGTGCAACATCCTGAAGCAGCCGACGGTCAAGGACTTGTTATCAGACCGCAGCCTCACACTCTGAACATCTGGCTACACTTGCCTCAACACTCCGCAACACCTTGTTTCATCACTCGACCCCTTTCTGCACCCTCCAACCACGTCATCGCAACCCTCACGAAGAATGAAGATCACAGATGAGTTCTTAAAGAAATTAAGCTTAATCTATAGATTTAAATAATGTAAATAGCGCTTATCAACACCTTCATGAACTAATTTCAAAAACCTTTCTAAAAAATAAACAAACCAAAATTCAAAATTCATTCAGATGACAAAAAATTGGCTTACAATTGGCATTCAAACCGCCGTTTAAAGTTAGAAATAAACTGTATAGACAAAAGAGATTTGAACAAGCAAAATTTTATAAATCGAAAATTAAACATTATAGCAATATTTTAAAAGAAAACTATTATAAAGAACTGATTGAAATGTCATCTGATTCAAAAACCAAATGGAATATTATAAACAAATTTTTAAATAAATCCAAAAAACCTTGTAGATACACAGGTGATTTAAATACAATGAACAAATTCTTTGCAAACATTGGTTCAGAATTGGCTTCAAAGATTCCAGATCTAGAAAAACGAAAAAAATGAAATCAAATCCGAACTCTATATATCTCTCTGAAATTACCAAACTAGAAATTGAGACCAAAATTAAACTTTTTAAAGAATGATAAAGCAAGTGGATCAGATAAAATTCCAATCAAACTAATCAAAAATCTTGTATACATAATAAGTGAACCACTAGCATACATTTTTAACTTAAGTAATTCAAACTGGGCATTTTTCCCGATAGATTAAAAATAGCAACAACAATCAGCCCAATCTACAAAAGTGAAGGAATTTTATCAGATCCATCCAATTTTCGACCAATCAGTCTACTACCAATAATTGGCAAGATATTTGAGAAATGTTTGTATGAGAGATTATATAGCTTTTTGGAAAAATACAACCTGTTATCAAGAAAACAATTTGGCTTTAGAGTTAACAAAAATACAGAGGAAAGCAATCAATTTAGTTGTTAACAGTATTGATCAAAATACACTAATCTCATTTCTAGACCTTAAGAAAGCCTTTGACACTGTAGATTTTAAGATATTACTATACAAATTAGAACATTTAGGAATTAGAGGTAAATGTTTAGATTTATTTGCTAGTTATCTTGATAACAGGTTCTGTAATACAAAAATTGGCAACAAAATTTCAAATTTAGAAAAAATCACCTGTGGAGTTCCTCAAGGAAGTTGTCTTGGTCCTCTTTTGTTTATAATATATATCAATAGTATAACAACCCTTAATTTACATGGCGAATTAGTACTCTTTGCCGATGACACAGCCTTAATAGTTTAAAGGTAACGATTTATATAAAAAAACAAACGAGGACCTGACGAAAATTAATAATTGGCTACAACAAAATAAATTAACTTTAAACTTTCAAAAAACAGAATATATAGATTTCTCCAGAACTAATGACCAATTACCAATAAAAAAGGTAGAATGTTATAAGTACTTAGGCTGTATCATAGACTTAGACTTAAATTTTAATCAACATATTAACCATATAGAAAAACAAATTAAAAAAGCTTTGAAACCGTTATATGTATGTAAAGAAGAAAACTTCAAAAAGTCAGTATTTTCAGCATTTGTCATGTCTTTTCTAAATTATGCAATAACCATTTGGGGTAACAAAAATATTTCAAACCTTTCTAACATTCAAAAACATATTATGACTAGATTCAAGATAAAAAAATATTATATCTTTAGATTCTTTATATACATATAACAGGATAAAATTAGCCCGTAAAAATAAAATAGATGTAAGTAGTTTAAGTAACATAGAATTAGATATTTTTAATAAAAATTTAAGCGATACCAAACTTAAGGCATATTTTAACTACGAATATATACCAACTAAAAGTTATTACAATCTGTAATTATCTTGTTTCAAAATTATCTTATTTCAAAATTATCTTTTTTCAAAATTCTTTAGGTTCAATTGGGATCACTTGGCCATTACTTTAAAACAGATTTGATTGTAGGAAGTATGGCCGAGTTTTTCTCATTGTATCTCCCTTATATTACTCCTGATTACATCATATTCAAGCAATTTATCAGAGACAACGACAACATAACAAACCGCATTGGTAAACCGCACTCTGAAAATCCATATTGATAATTATATCGTTCTTTGAACCAGAAATATTTGTCAAACTCTTTGTTGTATCAATGACATAAATAGGTCTATTCGCTAAAAATTCTTTTAGGATTGTAATACATTTCCTTATTATTACAGTAAACTTTCTTAAAATCTTGATACATCTGATACATGATTCTGAAAAGACCTCCTGAAATGTTTAAGTTTTGTAATTCATCTGGATAATAAGAAAAACCGTTCAATTTTACTCTGATATTTTTTACATTCAAACTATCAAACTTTGAAGGATTTTTTTTCTTGATTATTCTGTCTATCTGTTTGAAAACCTATAATAATGAACTTGGGATTGAAGATGTTTCTATAAATATTTGTGATATCGAACGAATAAGTTGTTCCGGAAATACCTTTTTGCTCAATACATTGCCAATCTAGAAAATTAAACATAATGTTTTGACTTTTTGTAATTTCATCAATCAACCTAATTTTACTCGTGGTTTTATAATCAATTCATTGGAACTCTAATAAAAAAATCTGTAATTGTAATTTTGCCATCAACTGGCATATCATTTCCAGTTTTTGTTTTTAATATCGCATCATCGTCTTCTGCTCTTATAAAACTTAGATAAAATCCTCCTTTATAGATCGGAATAGTAACATTTTCAAAAAATCCTAATCCAAAATGAGATAAATTTCCAGCTGCTTCAAAAACACCAAATTTAAAATCTGATTCAAAGCCATTAGAAGTTTGAGAAATAACATCACTTTTTGAATACGAAATAGTTCCTTTAATAGTGCTTAATTGACCACAGTTTTTCGACTTCTTCTATCAATTTATTGTGTTTTCTTACTTCAATCTTAGAAAATAAAAACGGTATAAAATTATCGATTAATCTAACATTATCAGTTCCAAGATATGCTTGAACCATCTTGTTTTGTTAAAGTTCCAGAAATATAAAACTGGAAGTTAGACAAGCAAAAGTTATCTCCAAAATCAATATTAAACTCAGTTCTTTTATTCGGTTCATTCAAATGTTGTTTACTAATTGGATAGAAATTTTTAAACTCCGCCCTTTCAATATCACTAGCATATTTTTCTGTAGTCCGCCATTTAATAAGACAAATTTTAAAACATCATGTATAAGAAAGATATCATTTTTTCATCGATCTAATGTACGTTTTTATAAGAAAAGATATAAATTTTAGTAAAATAATTAAAAAGATTAGAGTCATTTTTAATGATCTACTTCGTCATATTCAGGATTCTCTTCCTTAAATTTTGCGATCTCGGTCACATATTTCAATAAAATCTGCACAGGATAGTAACCGCTATCTATAATATTGTTCCAATCAACTGTATCTTTATTTTCATCCAAAAACTTTATACTCAAGTGTTGATAGAGACAAAGAACAGACATATGATCTTTTAATTGATAATGTATAATTTTCTTGAATGAACTCTGATGATAAAGTTTGATATTTAGCAATGTTATACCAATTCAATTTTGTTTACGTAATAATCTCATCATATCTTCGGATAATTCATATTTTTTGAGAAGAAATGTCATCCCAATGTTCTTTTTTCAAATCTCTTTCGTGTTGCATGATAAAAAGATCGAAAGCACTGTAATGTCCCGCCATCTCTATTTATTAGGAAAAAATTTCAAGTTTTTATAAATTGACTCTTTTTTGAGTTACATTCAGCACATTTTCCCGAAATTCTCTTAACTCCATTGATGTTTGCATAGTATTTTATATCATTTGTTGCAGTTTTTTCTTTACATCTCACACAATATATGAGCGCCATTTATATAAGGAAAAATTAGTCATCATAGCCGCCTAATCCATTAAATCTGTTATCAATGTTTTCAAAAGATTTATTAACATCTTCTTTAAATTTATTAAAGTTTTCTTCTAGTTTATTTACTTTATCGAGATATAAAGAGTATTGATCATCTATTCTTTTAAGTAATTCATTATTATGTGTTACTTTCTCATTGAAACGTGTACCAAAATTTTCAAAAAAGTTTACTTTCTCATTGAAATGTGTATCAAAATCTTCCAGAATTTTGTTAATTTGTTACACCAACTAATTCATTAACATTATTTTTTATATGTATTAAAGTTTTCTTCTAGTTTATTTACTTTATCAAGTAATTCACCAACTTCGTCTACTGATCTTCTATTTCTGGCTTCTAACTTGTCATAGACTTCTGTTGTAAAATCTTTAACATGCTGTTTATGATTCTCATAATTTTGTTTTAGTTCATTAAACATTTTAATAGGATCTTCTAATTGAATCATTACAACAACATCAAATGGATTAATTCCTTTACTAACACCGCTAATTCTTTTTCCTTTAAAATCTAAGGCATTTTTAACATTCGGATCATGTAAATCAACAATATCGATGTTTTTCTGATAATTTTAGAGGTTTTAAAATTTGTTCTTTAACAACAACAACATCATGTTTGTCAATACCAGGTCGAACACCGACAATTCTTTTTTTATTAGCCAAACTAACATAATTCTTTTCAACTTTGATCGCTTCAGTAATTTTATCAGCTTTTTCGATATGAGACATTAAATTGGTAAATAATTTTTTTACACCATCATCAACTTCTTTTTCCAATGTTTTTATTTTATCAGCAACTTCATTTGAACTCATGAAATTTGCAAGTTTGTTATCATATTCTGCTTTAAAATCTTCAATCTCGACAGCAAACATATCTGAATCTGGAAGGTTTTGTAATAAATTTTCTAACTTGTTATCAAACTCATTTCTCAAACTATGAAAATTCAAACTATTATCTACATTTTGAATAATTTGTGTTCCAAATACGTCAAAAATATTTTGTGAATCCATATTTATTAAGTAATAATTTGTTAACAACTTCTTTAAAATCTTTACCAGTACTCAGTTCATTCAAAACAAAAACACATAAATGACCACAAATTGGGGGATCTTTATAGTCTTGAATCTGAGAATCATTGTAGTAGACGCTTGATTTTTTCAAATATTTAATCAATTCTATAGGTGGTTTGTCCTCAATTCTTCCATACGAATCAAAATAACATGTATTCTTATCATTTTTATAATAACAAATCCAATGCGTTCCACTTCCCATAATCGAGTCTAAATTCACAATTCCACATTCAAATTTCTTAACTTTTTCAGGTAATGTATCTCTCATGAAGATTCCTCTAAAATGTTTAATATTTTTTGCAGATTTCTTCCAATTCCCCGAATGTTAAAGGTTTAAATTTTTTTTTTCAATGTTTGATTTCACGTAATTCAAAGTTTTTTCATCTAATCCAGATCCTGTAACATCTTCCAACTCTTTATCTAACCAATTTAAAATGTTTCGAACAATAGGAATCACATCTTTTTTAACGATTTGGAGCAGCTTTACGAACATAAGGAACAACATTTTTTAACAACTGGAATATTTTCTCCAAAATCTAATAAATCTTTCAAAAGTCCAACCATTTTTGAGTTCTTTCAACTGTTTATAAGAAAATTCTATTTCTGGTTCCTTTATTGTTTTTCTTATGTTTTTCGAGTTTATTGTATTGTCTATTTGTTAAAAATATCTTATCTTCGCCATTTTTTAGTTGATCTATTTTAAATTGAATACTAACGGGTATTTTCTTCTTAAAAGCGGATTTTATTTTTTCTTTCTGATTTTTGCTGAAGTTTACGTTCACCTCCATTTATATAGTTAAAATTTCAAGTTCTCTTCGATTCCCATTCCTAGTTTTCTCTTCAAAAACATTGCTCCAGCTGTTGGAAGTGCAACAAATCTTTCACCTAATCTAGCATCTTTTGATAAAAATCTATCCATTGCCTTATCTTGCAAAACTTTATCTGCTATATGTCTGGAATTTGTGTCTCTATGTTTTGCATAAAAAATATCGTGTTCCATAGCAGCTTGATCTAATTTATTTATACCAGTATCTCCTCTTTTTAGTCTTTTTTTCGAGTTTTGTGCCAGGTCCCAGATATTCATAGCCTGGTACGTGTAATTCAAAAGGTAAATTGTTGATAAAATCATTCAAAAGTCCGCTAACCTTCAATCATAGATGAACTTATTGCCGGCAAAACTCGTTTTAAATATTTAATTCCATCAGGTTTTTCAATCATTTCATCAAGTTTGTTCGAAATAAAAATCTTTAATCGCTTTCTTTTCGTTCAAAAAAATTGTTGTTTCCAGCCTTTTCTTGAGCATAAATATAATTAATAATTCCATCGAGTTTTGTCAAATCGTCGATATATCTGTATTCAATCTTATTATCACTGTATTTTCTTACACCTGATCCTTCGATTCGTTTTTCCCAAATTGGTTTAATCAAATTGAGATATTTTTTTACCTTTACTTGACTTTGGTTTCTTAGTTGATGGATCATTATTTTTGTAAATTGAATCAGATTTCCATAAAATTTCTGTATACTTTTTCAAGTCTTCTTCAGAATATAAACCGTCTTTTGGAACATCAGTGCCTGTTAATAATCTCCATAAACCTTGAGTTCCTTTATATGTTTTTTATCTTCAATAATTATATCATTATGTTCAAAATTAACGGGGTAAATTTCCAATCATAAAACTTTTCTTTTTTTTATCCCAATACAAACCAAAATTTATCATCCTTTGCTCTAGGAAAAAATTTTTTAACCAATTTCACCAATTATTATATCCGTTGTTCCAGGACTTATTGGTTCAACTATTGTAGATTCTTCAATGATTCTAGGTCTAAATGGTGTTGACGATGGTAATTTTGGCAATTCAAACTCAGATTCTGGTATCGAAATATCGGCAAATTGTCGTACAACTGGAACCAAATTCATCAAATTTTGATTATCACTTAAAACATTTTCAATTTTGCCCTCAACGTTTTTTATTGCAGAAGTTACAGGTTGATTGATTTTTTGAATAAATTCTTGTTCTTTTTCATCAATTCGAATCTGTTCTTTAAATTCTTTGATTAATTTCTTTTCTATTTGATCAAGTTTTTTCGCTTCTTCAGAAGTTACGTTCGCCATTTATTTAGGAAAATTTTGAAACGTAAACGTGGAACGTGGAAACGTAAAAACGTGAACACACGAAACGTGAAACACGGAAACGTAAAACGTGAACGTGGAACGTGAAACACGAACGTGAAACACGAACGTGAAAACGTAACGTAAACACGAACGTAAAACATGAACGTGAAACATGAACGTGAACGTGGGAACGTGGAACGTAAAAACGAGAACACGGAACGTAAAACGTGAACGTAAAAACATGAAAACAACTACTAGATTATCACACGTTTATATTGGAAAATTTATTCAGATATTTGCCATTTTTAGGCTTCAAAGTTAGATTAATAGTTAAAAATCCGTAGTCTTCCTTCCAAATCTTATCACATAACTCAATAAAGTGGTTAAAACTCATATCAGATCCCACATAATTGTTATAAATCTTTTCTCGAATAGTGATCATCTTGCTTAAAAATACACAACATATTCAGGTTATTTCTTATAAACTTGTTTATCAACCTTTGAAAAGCATTGGGAAAGATAGATACAAGATATGTTTTTGTGACGAGACATTACGAAATATTCCTTAATAACGTCCTGATTTTCCAAAATACAATCATCAAAAACGATTAACGAATTGGGTTTACATTCGCTTAACGGAACTATGTCCTCAGAAGCATTATAAAAATGTGATATTTTTTTTGTTAAGTTTTTCTCAATATTTTCAAATCTTTCTTGTAATTTTTTTATAGGCGTCTTGTTCTAAAGATTTACTAAAAACATACAAATTGGAATAAGGAATCAACCTATTGTAGATAAAATTCAATAATAAAGTTGTTTTTTTCCCACATCCACTTGAACCAACAATTAACAATCTGATTGGTTGATCTTTCTTATTTTCTTCAAACGTTTGAAGTTTTATCTGATCTTTTTGCTTTAAAAATTTCTCCATTTAAATAGAAGATTTTCATCTTGAAGCAACGCTTGCGAAAATGAAGCTGTTCAAGTTGACTTCAGAAAGCTCTAAATTAGTTTTAAACTTGGAACATCCTATACACTTAGAGGAAGAATCAAATTATTTTATCGGTTTAAGCGGTTTTTATTCTGACAATTTTGTAATAAATATTAGTGAAAGTTCTCCTTATTGTATAGGATTTAGTGAGAAGAACATAACAAAATATTATGGTTTAAACAAAGGATATTATACTTTCGATCAAATTAAAAATTCCCTTAAAAATTATCTGAAAACATTCAAACAATCAGATAAATCTTTAAACTTTGACGAAAACAAGTTTGAAATGCAAAAAAATTATCTCTCTAATAAAATTCAAATAAAATCACCAGTAAGAATAATGTTTTCAGCAATTATTGTAGAATTGTTAGGGTTTGTTCAAGAAACTATTGAGCCAAATCAGGTATATTTAGGAAATAAAACGCCAAAATTTAGACCGTTCGATGTAATTGAAGTACATTGTAATCTCGTTGAACCTAGTTTTGAAAATCATACCGAACATCTTCACAAAGAATCTGAAATTTTGTACACTTTTTTTCCAAATGTTGCTTATGGATCAAAAATTAGTGAAAAACCAAATGAAATCGATTATATTCCAATTAGAAAAAATATTAAAAGAATTCAAAAAATCGTTCTGACTATACAAGACTCTGAGGAAAATTTATTAAATAATGAGAGTAAAACAACAATATATTTAAGATTGAAAAAGGAAATAAAAAAAATGAGTTGATGATGATGACAAAATTCAATATTTTTACTTAAAAAACAAGGGTCTATTCGAATGGCCCCTTAACAATCTTCATCCTGACCACTGTTTTTATCAATGAATCTGGCCTTCATTCTCAAAATAAAAATTACTAGTTAAATTTCTTTTCTATCTAAATGGAGTCAGTTGTAGACCTACTCAATAATCAACTTAGATTTAAAAGCAAACATATCTTTACAATTGTTGACGAAAACAATGTGATCTGGTTTAAGGCTAAAGACGTAGCAAAAATTCTAGAATATGAAAATACTATGCAAAACGATCAGAATAAACGTTGACGAAGATGATAAAAACTTCTATTTTAATCTAAATATAAGGGGGGCTATAAATAGCTTACCTTCAAACTTCCAAAATAACACTGTTTTCGTTAATGAATCTGGACTTTATTCTTTAATTTTGAGATCGCATAAACCAGAAGCGAAATTGTTTAAAAATTGGGTTACGAAAGAAGTATTACCTTCCATTAGAAAATATGGTGAGTACAAACTCAAAAACGAAAATAAGCAGTTAAAAGATGAAATAAAACAGTTACAAATTAAAGATGAAATGAAATCATTGAAAATAGAGAATCAAGAATTGCGAATGGAATTAATGAAGAGAGATATGGTATGTAAAGATTTTGATAAGAAAAAAACACCATGTTTTTGTGTTAGTTAAGAAGAATCACATGTGGGAATGGCCTTATTACGTTATCAGAGCTCAGAAACGAGAAATACCAAACCGATTAAAACATCTAAAAATAAATTATCCTGAATTAGAGATTTTGTTTCATTGATGACGAACCAAATTCTATCAATCTCTACAACCAAATGAAAGAATCTTTGAATATTTTATACAACGGAAATCATTTTACTACAAATATGGCAGAATCTCGACTGATTTATAGAATATCTAAATTACACGATGAAAATGTTAAACATTCGAATTATGATAGTTTGTTTGTAAATGTCTTTTAAGACTATAGAAATGTTGAATTTCTCTTCCGCATACGCAAAGAACTGGTCTAGCAAAGATTTGTTTAGCACAATCTTTACAATATGCTTGTTTGTTTGTCTTTACTATAATGGAGATTATAAAATTCTGAAATATTCTTAACCTTTTTACACCGTGTGCACTCTTTCTCTTCTAAAGTTAATTTTTCCATTTTATCATATAATTCTTTTCTATATTTCTTATTACAATCCTTACAATAATAGCATAATCCATCTTTTCTAGTCTTATCTTGAAAAAACTTCGACAAATCTTTAAATTCTTGACACTTTATACATTTCTTTTGGGCCTCCATTTATATAGAAAAAATTACAGCTTTGACTTTTTCAATTCATATTCGTAAAAACTTCCGGTTATTTCTCAATTTTCAAAGTTTCCAAGTTTATTTAATTCGTCTAATATATCAGATTTTGCTTCATTTTTATAGCCATACGGTACTGTATCGATCTTATTTTCTAGGACATTTCTCTTATCATCTTTAGCGTTCAGTGCCAGCTTGTTTATGGTAACTGTGTACAACTCATGTTTGTAGCTTTTGATTACTGTCATCTCTCTAAATTCTTCTTTATCTTCGAACAAACATCTCTTCAAGTTTTCGATATTTATTGTTTTATTTACAACGCTTCTCTTAATCCCTTTGCATCTTACTGGATTCTTGTCTAGATATTTGTACGAGTACATTTTTGACCTCAATCCACAAAATTCTTCTAATATCTCACCATTAAGCTCGTCTTTGAATTTCCCTATAAATTTTCTTGTTTTTGCTAGTGAAACATTCATGATCTTTTGGATAAGTCGCTTGTATCAAAGTTATCTATATTTTCTTTAATAATTTTAAAAGGATCACGTTTCAATTCTAGGAAGTAACTGTCTGTGTCCATGTAACACAGATTCAAATCTGGATCAAACTTCTTTAATTTGTTGTAATAAAACTCGTACATTAGCAATTTTGATAGGTCGAGAACTGAAAAATCCTATGTAGATCGGTTTGTTAAATTTAACCTTTTGTTTATACATGTGACTCGCTATACAGTTGTCGTCAAAGATAGTGAAGCTTTTGAAGTTCGTTTTCTTGGCCTTGTTTCATTGAAAAATTCTTCATTTCCAAGCTTAATATCACATCTGTTTCTCACATTTTTCCATACTTTTTCCAAAAACTGAGTTGTTCATCAGCTTATAAAAGTCCTTTTCAAAGTCGCTTGTAGCTTTGGTTCTCATGTTTGTGTTAAAATCAATGTACTCTTTCATAAAAGGCTTCTGATCGAATGCAATAACTCTATTCACATGTTTCAAAATCATACCTTGTTCCAAATAGAACTTCAAATTTCTCGAATGAACAACGTATTCAGTTTTATCCAGTAGAGTTGTGCAAAGTTTGTTTTTTAAAATGTTCTGGAGCAAGAGGTAAATCCTTGTGATGTTCGTGTAAATTTGTTGGATATTCTAGATCGACTTCAAGAATATAGCCATAATCTTCGTCGCCAGTGAGTTCCAAAATTGTTTCTTGCCATTCTGCTGTTGTATACGTTTTAGGATCCATCCACTTGATATCGTTATATGGTAAATTTTGCATAAGCCCATACCCATAAAGGTTGTTTGCATCGACGTACAACAGATAGCTTTCTGGTTTTGTCTTATCGAAATCTTTCAAATATTTGTTATTTGCTTTAACATATCGTTTAATACATTGAGAAATGCCTCCGCGAATACCTTTTTCAATCATTAAATACATGTTATAATCGTTAATTAGCTGAAGCTCAATTTTCGTTAATTTTAACATAGCATCCCAAGCAAGACTAGGAGCAGTCAGATAGTGTGCTGGATCAAGTTTATAGCAATTTAAGCAAATATTTCTGAAATTTTCAAATATATCAGCGAGCAATAGTACATCTTGGATATTGTACAAATCAGAGTAATTTCCAAGATTTTTCTCTTTTAATTTGTTCCAAACGCTCAAGTAGTGTTGATAATCTTTCTCAGATATGCTCTCGTCTGTCAAAAGTGAATAGAAATCTTGAATTTTCAGCTCTTCTGTGTAATCAAGTTTTTCAATACTATCGATAAATTCGTAAGGAAATATACCTTTTCCAGATAGAATTTTAAAGATTTCTTCTTCGTCATTTGGTTGTCTTTCTAGAATTGCGTTCAATATTCGTCCATCTTGTATAAAATGATTTGTATG
The DNA here is from genome assembly GCF_021130785.1 of Homalodisca vitripennis. NCBI lineage: Eukaryota > Metazoa > Arthropoda > Insecta > Hemiptera > Cicadellidae > Homalodisca > Homalodisca vitripennis. Next base: position 13,219 of record NW_025784388.1, read on the forward strand.
TTTGAAGTCTTCTTTCTTTAGATTTTTAGCTAACTTTTCTATAGACGAGGCCATGAATCTGAACGTGTCTACAAAACGAAAACTTGATGAATTTTCTTGGCTTATTACCTTCGAATTCATATCCATATCCTGAATTTACTGAATAATTTATATATTTTTCATCTGTGTTTGCGATCAAATCAACATTTCCATATTGTTTAGCCATCTCTTTTATGTACAAATGAGTATCGTAATTTGACATATTGTGGCAGAAAACGGGAATATTCTGAGGAAATTTCAAATTTAGATTGCAACATGCATGAGCTGCGCCTCGAAACTTGCCGGTTAAATGACAATGATCTCTCACTTTATTATAACTCTTATCTTTCCAACTATCAGGAGTAAAACCATACTGAATTGACCCAACATCATAAGCAGACCATTCACAGATATGACAAACGTTTGAATTTTGATATGAAATTTCTTCTTCTTCAGTCAATTTCATAGGTTTTTTGTTCTTAGAATTATATTTTGTAGCTATGTATTTTGATATTTTATTGAGTTCTTCAAACAATTTTGCAGGAACATTGGCAAATCTTCTTCATTTTTTGCTCGATAACATATCGGCTTGTACATACGATTGGTCACATTTGACACTAAATATAGAGTAAAACCATAAGGAATGTGCTTCTGAATCTTGGTTGTAGTTGATCTTTGTGGATTGTTTTTGCATGTGGGAATCTTCTCTAATATGCTTTCAAAATCCATATAAATAACGTAAGGATGAGAAAATTTCTTTTGATAATTAGTAAATGTTGTTGTTTGAACCTGGAAACGGCATAATTGGCTTACAAACTTCATGTTGCTTGCAAATTTCTAAATGATCTGTTAAATCTCCAGATTTGTAGAAATGGCTTAAACATTCTTCTGCATAGAAATTTTTTATTTTTACACTTAGATAACTGAGAAAATACAAGTTTGTTTAAATCTGTTTATCAAAACATAATGAGATTTTTCATCTTGTTTTACATACAATAAATTGATTTCTAATTTGGCGTCATAAACTTCTGAAATTTGCAACGGAACAATATTGAGTTTTTCATCAAAACTATAGACATTTACAGACATTTTCGGATAATTATACTTTGCTTTACTGCTTCGTTTCTCAAATAATTGTATATCTTTTAAAGACATAGGATAGTCGAACCCAGAAAATATCTCGTCATTTACAAATTTTTCATAATTGTTTTTACACGTTTCAGGATGAAATTTTGATTTTTCAATTGCACATCGGATAGAGTAAATAAAGCAATAGTCATCTTCATTTTTGATATTTACACAAGCTTTCTTTACCTTGATCTCTTGTGGTAAATCGATATATGATCCTGCGTTCATAAATTCGTGTTTTATTAAGGCTCAAAATCAGTTGTTTTACAGCGTTTTAATGTCCATCCAGAACCTCGGTTTGGATGATTTTGTCTGTTCTCGATGTGTTAATTTATTAAATTGTTTAGAAATAAAGTCGTTTACATCAAAGATCTCGTCTGCTTTTATAGTAAAGTACATTGGACAAGTTTGTGTTTCACCGTTCACTAAAGTTCGTTCGTATTCGCATTCTAAAGAGAGATATCCTTTACTATTTTTCACAGTTTCTTGAAATTTTTCGATTAAACTTTTAATTTCTGGGCGCAAAATAGAAAGATATTTGTAAATTGACATGAAATTGTCGTTCAAATTTGTTAAAATGTATTGCTTAAATAGACCGTGTATTGAGGATAAAACTTCTACATCAATGATATTTTCAGGTTTCTCATTAATCGTTTTATCAATTTCTTCGATCATTTCTGACTTAGTTTTGTCGTTAGTTTCGATAGCCAATTTTTCAGCTATTTAAATGAAATTTTTTCATCATTAAATAGATTGAGATCTTTTTTACTTTCCTTAAAATTTTTCTTTAGTTCACGCAATTTTTCTATATTGTACATCTTTTCGTGACCATCGATTTGATTCTCTTTAGCCCAAGTCCTCAAATAATTTAGTTCTTTTTCATAAATTTCTTTGTTCTTCAAATGATTTTTTCGAATTGTAATGACGAGTATAGTGATGCTCAAAAATGTCTTTTTTGCAGTATGGGCACTCTATCTTTTTCCGCTCCATATTTAAAGAGCAAAAATTTGTAAACTAAAATTTTGAGAAGTGGTGATTTTTGTGACAACAACTTGACACAAATCAGCACAATTTCTGGTCAAATGTTTTCAGATTGTTCTATTTAAAGAGCAAAAATCTTTTAACTAAAATTTAGTTAAAAGATTTTTCTATAATAAATGGCGGCGCTGTTACAAGAGTTGAATAAGGTTGGTGAACTAAGATTCAAAGAATATAAGAAATTAGTGGAATTGGAAGAAAAAAAAGAGATATAGAATCTTGAATTTGGAGAAAATGAAAGATAAATTCGGGTTTACAATAATTGCCGAGTTGGAAGATTATAAAGTACACTTACCGAACAGATTTTTGACTGTTTTGGATGAAAAAAAGATTAAAGAATTGAACAAAAATGAAAAATTACACTTGGTTGTTACTGGAAAGAAGACTATTAAAGATAAAGACTGTGTTACAATTAACTTCGTGGAATAAAGATTTCGAAGATTTCTGGATTTTTTCATTAAAACAGCTTAGAAATTAGAAGCCTACAATGAACAGTAAAACAGCTATAGATTCGGTTATTCAACATTCGAGTATTATAAATTCCACAATTTATGTTGTCATACTGTCATGAAAAATTGCTTGAATACAGTTTACCATAGTTTATTTAAGTAAATTGTATTGTGAATTGTTTTTTACATATTTATGGTGTATTGAACAGTATTTGTATTGATTTTTGGGCTGTCCCAAAAGTGGTCCAGAACCGCCATATTATTATCTTGTTTTTACATATTTATGGTGTATTGAACAGTATTTGTATTGATTTTTGGGCTGTCCCAAAAGTGGTCCAGAACCGCCATACTGTTTGATTTTACAGATTCGTTTATTGTCCTTTAAACAGTATTTTCCCTTGATTTTCTGTCTGTCCCAAAAGTGTCCTAGAACCCTCATATTCATATCTACTTATATATATATATATATATATTTAAAACAATTTTAATTTTTTAATTAAGGTGTATACTATAATAATGTATGGATTACAGTTTAGTGTGTGTTTGTAAAAAATTCCTACTACCAAATTCAATTTTATTTGAGTACCGTAATAAACAAAAGTTAAAATGAGGAATTTCCTACTGCAAAGTCACATTCTGTGAATTTTTTCAGGTATATTACAGGATGTGTACAGATAAACACTCCACCTTTAAGACGTTTTAATCTCAGAGGATTACAATAAAAAAGTACTTACAGTAAAAATTTGTTTGCATGATAGAATTCTTCAATGACAGTGGGTGTAAAAACACTGAACTATTTGGACTCATTATTCCAGTGGGATAACTTACAGAAGTCACAGTTTTACAAAGGCCTGCCTGAAATAATTGAGAAGCTTCCCCACAGAGTCAGTCATATACAGGTGTAGTAGTGGGAAGTGAAGTAACAGAAGAACAATTTACTCTGATCAGTTCATTCATCCTGTTTGTAATTACATTCATTACATCATAATTCCAATCTGCTGACATTTTAGTACAAATAAACAAGATGCAAAAATTAGAGCAGTACAAAATAGAATCTTAATTTTTAATTGGATGGGTTTTTTGATTATACTATTTGATTGCAAAGATATTTATTTTATTAATTCAAAATATATTCAATTAACCCCTTAACTACTAAAGCAGTGTTAGAATGGGTGACTCAGCTTTATTGTTTAACTGCCACGTAGGTATTATCATGTTTTCAACAAACAGCTGTTTCGCTACACAACATCTGATAGCTGTATGATGATACATATTGGCCTCTATTAGTAGTTATTTAAACTACTACAACTCCACATTAGTGCTGTTGGATTGTTACTACATTCTGATAGTCAACTATAGAACTATTACAAAAGCACTTGGTGATGTTAGAAACAGAACGTCTTTTAGTTTTTCCAAAAGTGTTTTGTGTTTTATATTTTGATATCTTGTTTGTATGGTAAGAACTAGTTGTAATAATGTTGAGGATGTTTTATAAAATTTGAGATTTGGCTGGATATGTAGTTCAGAGTTAGACATTCAGTGGTGTAACTTTTCTGAGGATTATGACGGTTAGGAATATGGACACAGTTAATCAAACAAGAACCTGAACAAGAATAAGAAGATTCTGACAGCAGTTTGATAAATGAAGGTATTGCTGAAGTTGATCATGGTGGGTGAGAAACATGCTAAATGTGCACTGTCTATATAAGTAGTGTATATAAATGCACTTTTAATGCTCAAGAATTTTCTAATTTATTGTTAGAAAATATGTTAAATTACAATGTTTTGGGTGCAAATTTATATTTTTCTTGTTTCTAGCAGCTAAGTTTCCATTTCACCACCTCATTACCATCACATTTTACTTCCCCATGCTTAAACAGGTTACCCACTTTATATCACATGTTTTTTTTATGTGTTTTATTATGTGACAATGCCTCCAAACATCAGTCGTTATTTTTCATAGTTAATCAAATAGACACGGTAGTAGGTTATTACAGCACTGTTGTAAACTAAGCACTTAAGTGTTATACTTCCTTCTTTTTTTTTTTTTTTTTTAAATACCTCTTACATTATTCTATTTTGTTCCATCATTAAATTACATGATGTGTATTTGTTTTGCAGGGTTATTCCTTGTCTTGTAAAGGAATTTGTGAATCCCACTATGGTACCATTTGTGTTGCCGAATGTTCTGTCAATCGCAGAAAATTGCACTAAAGAGGAGTTTAGTCAGCTCATATTACCATATCTCAAACCTGTCATGAAGATGACTGATCCCATTCAGGTAACAAAAACGTTAATATAATCTTACATAAGGTAGATGTAATCTTACATGAATTGAGCCGAAAGCCAGAGATTGTTTACTAATAGATAGGAAACACAGCAGGATAACTTACAAAAAACCATTTCTAACTATGTGTAAAATGTGTGTACTTTTTTTTTATGTTTTCTTTTCAATCTTGTGGACCCTAGTAGATAATTTTCAAGGTAAGCCTGCTGTTTTCCCTATCAAATAGTAATAATCTTACATAAGTTACTTAAAGAATGTAGCTAATGAAAAGGGATTTTTTATTATTACAACTTAAAACCTTTTATATAATTTACATATTTGTATAAATATTCATAGATGGATAAGGTTTTGTATAAGTAAAAACTGGCACAAACAGCCCAATATTCAACCTGGAGACAATAAAATGTCTTGTAAATGTAAGCTTTGCTAGCAAGAAATGCTGCCAGGGCATGCTTGGACACTTTTCTCGCAAACAAACAGGCTAAGGCACAAGGAGATGATAGGGAGCTTTGTATTTAACAAACGAGCTTACACCATTTTTAGATACCGAAATCAGTGCTTGTTGTGATGTATTCCTTTTAACTTTTTCAATAAGTTAAGATCTGAATTTTGAATGTTGTACATTACTGAATGTTAAATTTTTTTGTACTAAAATAAAAATTAATTATACTTTTATACTTTTTAATTATGATTTATTACATGGATATGACAACAAAAACATTTTACCAGAGGTTGTGTAGTTTTTAATTTGGAGGGGTTTAATATAATAAAAAATCATACAGGAATCTTTTGAAAATATTTGAATTCAAACTATATATATATATATATATATATATATAAATAACTATATATATATAATATATATATATATATATATATATATATAAAGGTATACAAAAAAAGATATATATAAAATAAAGATTAATCTATCTTGATAACATACAACTGTATACTTGAAAAGTTTAGATTACTTAACAAATTAGAATTTGGATGATGCAAATTGGGGCAAGATTGTATTTTAATGAAGCAAAACTGTTTTGTATATAATTGTATTGCTCAAGGAATAAATTATTTTAAAAGCTAACATTTGGCTAAAAATTACAATTCAAGATAAAATAATCAACAAACAGTGAGATTTGTTTGTACTTCATATTGTTAAATAGTAAAACTGATTAATTTAGTTCACAAGATATTAGAATAAAGTTTGTTTATGCCACTTACATTTTACGTGTTCAATATCATTCCAGTCATATTTGTTCTATTGCCATATTATGCCAATCTAATTGATATCAAGATTAAACTTTCCTCCTTGACTGTTTACAGATTCTGCTGATATTCATGCAGAAAATGGAGTTACTGCTGAAGCTCTGTCCGTGTGAGGAAGTGAAGTCTGATGTACTACCTATGCTGTAACCGAGCACTAGAGACCGATGCCCAGCAGATCCAAGAACTGTGTCTCTCTGTTTTACCAACAATATGCCAGCCTCATTGAGTATCCAGCTATGAAAAATGCCCTTCTGCTGCCCAGAATCAAGAGGCTATGCATTTCCACGTCCTTTATATCTGTATGTTAACCAATCCTTGCATGTTCTGAATAGTCTCATAAGAACATGCTAATGACCTGTTGTAGGTGGACAAGATGATGTGCTCTCTAGATAGTTTTCTAGTTTTCATGAAGCAAGGATATAAATAGGTTGTATTGATTGAATAAAAAATAATATTAATTAAATTAAATTACAATTACGCTGGAAATTTATTTTCATAGTTTCAAATATTTTCAGGAGCTAAATTGACAGAAACGATATAAAAAAATTTCTCAGGGTGAACTGTCATCAATAAAATAATAAATAATCATTGAAATTGGCATGCAAAAAATCCATACATATATAAAATTATATTTGTATTTAAATTAAAATTTCAATAATATGCAGATTTACATCATCAAGTTTTAAAATAAAAATTGTATTAGTTACATTTCACAAATTGAAAAATTTAGGTAGGCAAAATAGAGGTAAATTAAACTGAACAGAATGATAATGGCAACCCCAATGTAGGGATGGGGAAAATTGTGTATTTTGGATATTTTTGCTGCCAACGAAATGACTTTAAAACAAATGTTTTAATGTTTGAGTTGAAAACAAGCTTTTAAATTGATGTGTCACTAGACTTATGTTTACATTTGAAACTTTTGTAGATTCGAACCCTAGACCCTCAATTTCAGGAACATCTTTTAATTATTATAATTAAAACTAAAGTTATCGGATAGTCAATAGCTAATTTAATGGGTACAAAAATTTATTATATTGTTGTAGCTCATACTGGTCTCCTAATATAAAATAGTGGATGGGTGGACTAGGAGACTCTGTATAGTTATATTCTGTCCTTTGTTTAAGTAAACAGCTGTAAATGTGGTAATTCTCTAAATCCAGCAGCATCCATAGAACCTACTAGAACATTAGTTACTTTCTTAGTTCACTATAAATTATATTTCAAGTACAAGAACTATATGTAGCCTATATATATATACATATAATATATTTTATAAAATGTGCACTAGAGTATATATATTTGTATAAATGTTACATTATTTCAAATTCGGTGTTACGTTTTATTATTTTATACTATGTTTAATTTTGTTTTTGTGGTAAGAAGACATTATCATTCATCAGTACACATTCATTGAATAGTCATTCACAATAACAAAGAATTGATATTAAGATAATATATAAAAAGCATAGGGTTATAAACTAGAATAAAAAACGTAGAATGTAGCATAAACCTCTAAGGATATAATTTTTCTAGATGGAAAAACAAGATAAGAGAAACTGGCCCTCTGCTATCTAATTTTTCCAAGATTTAATTCAAACCAAAAACTTATTTAGGAATGGTCATGCCATCTTTCCTATTAGTAAAATAAGATTTATGGAATTCTTAAAAGGGTTTGAATTGATTAGGAGTAGACAGTATTATTGTAGTTTTCATACTATTGCAGGACCTGTATCAAAGAATATGGTTGTTTGTGTTATGAGTTATATTAGTATACTATTTTACTTCTACCATTCTAGTTTTAAGTTGTTACAGGTACGTGTGAACTGCCTAGTGTGTGTCGGCAAATTGTTGGAACACCTGGACAAGTGGTTGGTGTTGGATGAAGTCTTGCCATTCTTGCCTCAAATACCCTCCAAGGGAACCAGCAGTACTCATGGGCATCCTTGGGGTCAGTTACATTGACCAAATACACTCACAACACATACGATAAACTGTCTTTCCAAATCTTAAGATTAAGTGGAATATATTATACATTTTAAACTACCTGTATTATTTTTTGTATCCAATAAATAACATATTTATTTTGTTAATATAATTATAAATGTATAAGTACACAACCTGGGTTCTCTAAATCAATATAGAAATTATTCCTAGTATGAAATAATAATTTTTTTATCAGATAATATTTTTCTTACCTTGCATTACTTAATCCAACTGTCAGCTTCCCAACCAAGCCCGATACAGCCCTATCCTCAGAGCCAATCCTTGTTCCGAGGTTACGGATCAAGTTTGCCGACTTTCCTTACCTACATTTTTCTATCGACTAGAGGCTCTTAACCTTGGAGATCTTCAGACTCGTAAATAAATATTAAATCAGCATCATCTAACCATATGGAGACCCTTAAATTGGAAACCTTCAGGATCTTTAACCAGTTATCTGAAGGTTATGAAACTATTATTTGTGTGGAATGTTCGGGTGAAAGTTTATTAGGCTAGAAAGTGTATAATTTGAGGAAAACATTATCGTTTTAATATTTTTAATGTTTTTAGTACCAATCCCTTTTCAACCTCCACTAAAACTAGCATGGCTGACAATCAATTTATTTTGAGATATTGAGAATATTTTTATTTTATTATGTAGGGGAGAAAGTATACTGTAACTTGTAATTTCAATGATAAAACATGTTAAAATATTTAAGTAAAAATATAGTATTAACAAAAATTTAATTGTTTAAAACTTTGGAATACAAATGTTGTAATTTTATGATCATAATTTATTTGAATGCATCTTTTTTATTGTTCCTTATGTATATAAGAACAAACATACCAAATTAAAAAAAGTAAGTATCTGAGTAACTGACTTGATTTTTTAGTGTCCTGAATAAAATTTTTTATATTGGGTATTTGTTTAGTGTCTCACAAAATAATTCACAACTTGTATAGAAATAAACATAATGGGATGATTTTTGTTTTATTGTGTTGGGAGAAAAGCAGGAATATGAATTATAATATTTATTTGGATTATAAAATCTGTTTTTTTAAATATAAAACCATTTTTATGAGTTGATTTTTTATCTTAATTTGTATGCAACTTTTTTATTGTTCCCTATGTTAGAAGAAACAAAATATAACTTACTAAGTTTAAAAAAAGTAAGTAAGTATAAATAATACCAAGTATGACTTTTCTTATATTACTGCGAAATATTGAATATCTGCACTCACATATAAGTTGTCTAATATTTGGTAAACAGCTTTTACCAGCTATAACAAATCAAATCAAGATAGGAATAATCTACATTTATTTGATTTATTGTGTATAACATGAGACTAAGTACAATGCCATATGTCAAAATTTAGTAACTGAATAATAAATATTCAAAAATCTGATCTAATCGGCCCTCTGCACCTTTTCATAAAAAACTCATGGACCGATCTCATTGGTCCTGCACTTTTCGGAAATACCCATAGGCCGATACATCATTGTCTCTTGGAAATCAAAGCGTTGAGGAATCAAGTTTTTGTTATATTTATTGATAAATTTTCACTTTAATATTTTTATGTAGCCAACAAATTCTAAAAACTTGTAGGAGCGCGCGCACGCGCACACACACACACACACACACACACACACACACACACACACAATGGACAAAAAAGTTTACATATGTGGCTCTTGTACTGTCTACTTCAGATAGTTCATTTATTTTGTACTAAGTGGCAATAAATAAGGAATTATAATCACCCTACTTAGACCTTTGGTAGGTCAGTTGTAACAGGACCTTAGGAAATTGTCTACATTTTAGGTATATACAAATTGGTGTTGACCCACAAGAAGATGACTATGACCAAAGAAGTTATGGCAACCAAGGTTATTCCTTTCTTAATGCCACTCAGTATTGAGAATGCCCTGACACTGAATCAGTTCAACGCAATCATTGCTGTCATCAAGGAAATGGTCAACAGAGTGGAAGGGGAACACAGAGTCAAACTGGAACAACTTAACTCCATACAAAATGAGCAACAGTAAGTTCTTGTAATTAAAGATAAAGTGTATTGTCTATACAGCTGTCTCCATGTCTGTATCCATTACTATTTAGCACATCAATTTGAAATACCATGAAGTGTTTTTAACATTTAACGTGGTTTCATATGATTGTCTCAATCGGCAAAATATCGTGTTGCAGTGGTTTCATGTAAACATCACATATATCTTCCCAATAGTTATGTTATGTGTAGGAACTCCCGAGATTGCTCTACTGTGCTTTGAGGATCTTGGATCTAAAACATCATAGTACAAATTGTGCAACTTTGATTGAAAACAATCAGAATTACCTTTTCACTACTTAAAACTACACTATATATTTGAAGTCTAGGTGTTACTCCGATGTGAAAAGGATGCAAAGGAGGTTCATTTTTTTAACGTTTTTGTTGTTACCTACTTTTTTATTTATTCAAACAGGAACAGGGATCTTCTAGATTTCTAGTTCTGAGACAGGTTTGTTCCAAATTTTCAGATATGCACTAAGTGGAAGGTGAAATTGGGACGTTTTAAAAACAACAAACACTCACATTAAACAAAGTATAATATATGTATAAACAACTTCTTATTCCTACAAATAAAAAAATTTATTTTTATTGCTATAAAACCATTACAATTTTTTATTATAAAAATAATTTTCTTATCAAAACTTGTTTTATTTTCACAAAACTAAATTCATGCATGCTTCCCCAGGTTAAAAACGCCTAGATCTGGTCTCTGCGCCCTCATGCTTGCTGAGGTTTCAAAAAGACCTATGGTCTAACTATGTTTTCTTTATTGTGTGTGCAATGTGAACATATCAACAGTTGAGCTGATTATAGTAATATATATTTTAAATTGGAATACAAGTCAATTAAATCTCTCGAAGAAAGAATCCACCATATAAATTAATATTGATCAACATTCATTTTGTATGTTCATCCAATTCCCACAGATAATTATGTAAATCTGTTCCAAAACTCTACAAATCAAATCTGCCTTTATGTTGATACTGAATATTTAAAAAAAAGGAAATATTTATATTACTTCTCCCCCCCAAATGTGTAATTTCAAAATTTAAGTTAACATTTAGTCTGCGCTAATTTGCCAAACAGTTGACCATTAAGATTTGTTTAGGGAAGTTAATTAAGAGATTTAATGAATGGACTAGACTTAATTAAATAAAGTAATACACAAC
>NW_025784389.1:0-25224 GCF_021130785.1 Homalodisca vitripennis
CCCACATGGATCAATATTTAGGGCCAAGTCCTTTTTCTAATTTAAGTCAACAGATTGGACTCAGCGTTCCAGAATGGAAAAATTATTCCCAATATGCTGACGATACGACTCTAGATCAGATAAAAAAAAAATAAAAACGAACCTTGGAAGTGGAGTCATGTCATTGAATTGAATTCATGCATAGAATATTTCTCCAAGAAACGCAATTTTTAAAACAAACAGTTCAAAAATAAAACGTCATAAATGTTTGCTTTCGGCCAGCAAACAAAGAGTAAAGAACTCCCGACGCCGCGAGTGATGGACGATTCTTTCCTTCTGGAAGAAGCAGACTCCATTAAGTTCCTTGGAATGTACCTTGATCGGGGATAGACATGGGAACGATCCACATGAAAACGTTTGCTCTAAGGTTGCTTCGGGAATTTATGTCTTTGCTCAATTTTTAAACATTTTGTTCGTGGATATATTACAAATGGCCTATTCGGTCCACTGGATACATCCACATTTGACCTACGGCTTGTAGATTGTGGGAAACTATTCCAACAGTTACAGATTTCAGAGTTTTCAGGATCTAAAAAAAGCCGTAATAGGGCCTTAATTATTTTCAAAATTAAACCCCAGAGAGTCGTGTACTGATGCCTTTATGGAGCTTGATTGCTGACCTTGCCCTGTGTAGTTGGGTACGGAGTCAGGTAAGTGTAGTGTATTTTAGTGTGAGAAGTAACTAAGATTGGTAAGGTAATCCATAGTGATATTTTAAAATGTCTGTGCACCAGTGAATGTTTCGCAGTATGTTATTGTCAGGGCGATGTAACATACGATGTGGTCTAAAAGAATAAAGAATGCATCATAGGCTGCTCTCCCTTGTGGGACCGCTCGCACATCCACGCCTACTACCCCTACACAAACCAACGTGTCCAAGCTGGCCAGCCAGCAGTCCCACCCGGAGTCCTCACCACCAGACACCGTCATGTAACCTCCGCGTCCCGTCCGTTCCTTACGAGCGGTCCCTAGAGCAATGTTACTCTAAATGTGTAGTTTAATTATTCTTCCCGACCCATAGAGAGTACAGTGTCGACTCGCATACATTACAGTGGCGACGAGGAAAACAACTGCAACAGTGAATTACAGTGATTTAGTGCGGAAGGGCAACAAGCGTAATGAACACGTGCAAATAACCGCGAATGTGCCAAGGACATTCCGGACATTCCAACGGTCGGGAGTAGTAAGGTACGCCGATCGATATAAACTATTCTTGGTGTAAGCAGCGCACAAGCTGATTTTAATCGTTGCAATTAATGCCGTTAGACGATTATTTTTAACCGGGGACATTTTAAACAGTTATTACGGAGTGTACAAGAAAACAAAATGGCAACTATCGGGTCTATGGGTTATTTTGATAGTGCGGAAGAATCGTGGCAGTCTTATATAGAGAGATTTGAGTTTTTTATTGATTGTAATGATATCGATAATTCAAAGAAACTAAGCACTTTGTTGACAGTTATGGGTGTAAGGACCTATACGTTACTGAAAGAACTTAATTACACCAGACAAACCGTCTGACAAGTCGTACAAGGAAATTGTGGACACTATAGCGAATCATCTGCATCCCAAGCCTTCTTTTATCACGGAAAGATTTAAATTTAGTAGGCGGAATCAATTGGATCATGAAACGGTTAGCGATTATATTGTGCATTTAAAACAGTTATCTAAGTATTGTGAATTTGGTGATAAATTGCCAGACTACTTAAGGGACAGATTAGTCGCGGGTCTGCGAGACCAACAGATACAGAAAAGACTTCTCGGGGAGGAGAACCTCACTTATGAAAAAGCCGTGCAACTAGCTACTGCAATGGAATTTGCTGAGAAGGGGGCGGCCCAGATGACAACTGCAGGAGGACGTATTCACCGGATGCAGAGCAGCGGGTCGATACCGAAAAGGACACAGGCGGCGAGCATCGCAGCGAGACGGTCATCGGACGGCGGGAAGGCGCTGGGAGACATCACCTGCTATTGTTGCGGCAAGCGAGGATCACACACAGCATCGCAATGTCGGTTTCGTGAGTACACGTGTAATCATTGTAAAAAGAAGGGACACCTTGAAAGAGTTTGTAGATCGAAAAATTATGTTAACAAACCTAATGAGAACAAACCAAATGTTTTTTACAAATAGGTCTAAGGAGCTTTCAGCTAAAGGGAAACAGTTTTTTTACAGCAATAAAAAGCAATATGTTTATAAAGGTAGGCAGCACTATGTAGAGGAAAGTAAAGAATCAGCAGAGTCCGGTTCAGATAATCACTGGAAACATAAAGACAATGACGATGTGTATGACATTTCCAATCTATTTACGGTTAAAGAAATAGAAACTAAGATTAATAAAATTGAGCCAATAACGGTAACAGTTATTTAGTGGAAAGTAAGGAAATTGTATTTGAAGTCGATAGTGGAATTGATAGTGAAGTCGATGTTTCAGTTATGTCAGAAAAAGATTGTAAGACTAAGTTAGGAAATATAAACATGTATCCAACTAGCTTAGTATTAAGTTCATATACACATGAAAAGATCAGGCCTTTAGGTAAGGTTATGGTCAATGTACAACATAAAGGTAAAGAGAAACAATTAGCTTTATACATCGTAGCTAATGGGGCTAATCCCTTGTTAGGGCGTGATTGGATGCAAGCATTAGATTTAACAGTTAGAGTGCCTAGTAATGTAAAACAATGTACAGTCAGCCGATCGCACGAGCATGGTGGGGGTTGTGCCAACTGCAGGCGGCAGCGCGGCAGACGCATGCACGCCTGTCAGTGGAAGCCACAACACACCTGTAGAGGTAAACAAACAAACATCTGTCAATCCGTCTGTTGTCAACAACAACAAACAAAGTAGAATTACTGTACAATGAGTTTCCAAATGTATTTACGGATAAGTTGGGATGTTTCAAGGGTGCACCAGTTAAATTAAAGTTAAAAGAAAATGTAGTACTCAAAATACTTTAAACCTAGGACGTTACCTTTTACACTTAAAGAAAAAGTAGAAGCCGAGCTGACTAGACTAGAACAAGAGAACGTTATTTCACCAGTAGATACCAGTGAATGGGGGACTCCCATTGTACCAATTATTAAGGCTAATGGGAAAATAAGAATTTGTGGGGATTATAAAATAACTGTAAATCCTTTCTTGGAGGTAGACCGACACCCGTTACCGAAAATTGAAGAAATATTTGCCAGCCTACAAAACGGAGAAAAAATTCTCTAAAATAGATGTTATCTTCAGCTTATCAGCAGCTTAAACTAGATGTAGAATAGTCAAACGTATTGTACAATTAGCACACACAAAGGATTGTATGCTTACAATCGCCTATGTTTTGGTATCAGTTTTCAGCACCGGGAATATTCCAGAGAATAATAGAACGAACATTACAAGGTATCCCGGGGGTAACTGTATTTTTAGATGACATTCTAGTAACAGGTAAAAACAATGAGGAACACATGCATAGACTTTAGACTAGTGTGTCCAAAGACTGGAAGACAATGGGTTCACAGTGAGCAAGAACAAATGTAAATTTTTCTGTGACAGTTTAGAATATTTAGGTTTTGTTATCAGTAAACAAGGGTTGCATACCGCACCTAGTAAGGTTGAAGCAATTTTCAAGGCAACCTGAAACCTCAAAATGTGACACAGCTTAAAGCCTTCCTTGGTCTTGTTAATTACTATTCACGTTTCATTCCTAGGATATCCACTATTTTAACCCCAATGTATCAGTTGTTAAGAAAGGATACCGATTTTGTATTTAATTTAGCATGTAAGAAGGCACTACAAGAGATTTTTTTTGGGGGGGGGGGGGGGTGGGTGGAGAAGAGATTTAAGCAAAAGTTAATCTCTGCTGAAAGTTATTTAAAAAGCGCATTATGATCCTGCAATTAACCACTAGTGGTGGTAGCCAGTGATGCTAGTCCATATGGCATTGCATCAGTTTTTGAGTCAGATTCAATACGACGGTACAGAAAGACCTATATCATTCGCAAGTAGAGTGTTAAATAGCGCTGAGAAAAACTAAGTTCACAAATAGATAAGGAAGCATTAAGCATTGTATTTGGTGTTAAGAAATTTAGTCAATATTTATATGGTACACAGTTTTTGTTAAAGACTGATCATAAGCCTTTAGTGGCTATTTTTGGACCAAAGAAAGGGTTACCTGCTTTCGCAGTCCATAGGTTACAACGATACGCTTTGTTTTTTAAGTGGTTTCCAATATGAGATTGTGTATGTTAAGTCCCCAAAACCATGGCAATTGCCGATGGTTTAATCTAGATTACCTGTAAATAGTGAGATTAAAGATGAAATCTCGGATGATGACCTTAATATTAATGTCATAGGTACCTATTTGCAGTGTTTAGCTGAAAATGACATACCATTAAGCTATGTAGACATAAAAAGGGAATCAATGGTAGATAGTGAAATTAAAAAGGTAATATCCTATGTAGAATTAGGTTGGCCTATTGTAACTGAACCAGATCTAAAGCCATTTGAAATTTAGACAGTCGGAATTAAACCTTGGAGCAAGGAATCCTAATGTGGGGGTACAGGGTGGTAATACCTAAAAGGTTCAGATAAACATTCTGAACGAATTGCATACACTTCACACATAGGTATTGTTCGCATGAAGGCATTAGCCCGTGCATATATGTATGGTGGCCTAATATCGACCGGGACATAGAACAACTAGCTAACAGCTGTGCAGCCTGTTTGGAGGAACGAGCAAAACCGCCCAAGGCTTTCGCTGCATCATTGGAAATGTTCCGGAACGAGTTTTGGTCTCGAATTCATAATTGATTTTTTTTGGACCTTTTCAGTCCAAGTTATTTTTGGTGGTAAAAGATGCGTACTCTAAGTGGCCAGAGGTGTTGCCCGTTGCTTCAACGGCCAGCTGTTCACACGATTGTGAAATTAAGGGAATTATTTAGTAGGTATGGTATTGTAGACCACATAGTGTCCCGACAACGGACCACCTTTTACCAGTCAAGAGTTTAAAGAATTTTTGATGTCAAATGGTATCAAACACACGTTTTCACCACCATACCACCCAGAAACCAATGGTTTGGCAGAACGGTCAGTCAGAACTATTAAAAATAAATTGAAAACAGCTTCTTCATAATTCCAAGGATTTAGAATTAGCTTTGAGTAACTTCCTGTTCACTTATAGAAATACAGTGCATTCTACTACCAATCTATCGCCAGCTCAATTAATGTTGGGCAGATCGCTAAAGTCTAGGTTAGATTTAATTCGCCCAAATGTTTAAAGCAATAATGTCAGATAATCAAGAAAAACAACGATTGTACTATAGGGGTAGTAAAACTAGACAGTTAGCTATTGGACAACCAATCATAGCCAGAGATTACAGAGGTAGAAATAAGTGTGGATACCAGGTGTGGTAGTTTCAACGATTAGGACCAGTCACGTAATTTAGTTGAACTGAATACGGGCATGAGGTGGAAACGACATATCGACCAGTTGGTAGGTTTTACAGTGTAGTCCGGAAATGTCTGAGTTGACAAACAATGCCTAGACTCCCAGACGCAAGCGTGGCAACCAGAGCACACGCAGGAAACGATCGATATACAGTCGCGGGACAGAGCGAGCGCAAGGTCGCCAGTACTTTTAGCAACGACCTTGCCCCCCTCTCCCGCAAAACCATAACAATAACAGAAACGCTCAGGGGGCAAAGCCCCAGCCCACGTACAAATGTAAACAATAACAGTTCCAGCGTTTCATCACCCAAACAAATGACACCTGTTAGACGATAACCCACTAAGGGATCGTAAACCTTTAGTCCAAAATGGACTTGTAAATACAACCCAATTGTGACTTGTATATAATTAATATTGTTTAAGCATTATTATTATCGATTTGTTAATTGTGTTTCATTCAATGTGTTATTAATTTGCTATATTCTGATTTATTGGTTTTGATTGAAGTGTTTGTGATTTGTGTTAAATGATTATATTGAGTTTGTATTTTGTTCTCTATAATCTATACTTACAAAAAATAAAAGAGTATAATGTCAATTTTCTTATTCATTGTAATTGATTTAAAATATGGTAGAATTGTAAAACAAATTGTAATTGATAAATTTTCTATAAAATTGTAGGGGACTTATGTATTTAAGGGGGAGGATTGTAGTGTATTTAGTGTGTGAGAAGTACTAAGTTGGTAGGTATCCATAGTGGATATTTTTAATGTCTGCACCAGTGATGTTGGCAGTATGTATTGTCAGGCGATGTAACATACGATGTGGTCTAAAAGAATAAAGAATGCTCATAGGCTGCTCTCCTGTGACGTCACATCACGCCACTACCCTAAACCCTACAACCAACGGTCCAAGCTGGCCAGCCAGCAGTCCACCCGGAGTCCACCACCAGACACCGTCATGTAACCTCCGCGTCCCGTCCGTTCCTTACGAGCGGTCCTAGAGCAATGTTACTCTAAATGTGTAGTTTAATTATTCTTCCCGACCCATAGAGAGTACAGTGTCGACTCGCATACATTACAGTATGTATCACTAGAGAAAGGGATAACTTTCGAGTCAAACAGCACAGAACGGCATCTTTCGAACTCTTGCCATCACAAGATGGAGTCGGACTAATCAATAGGCTCCCTGAGGGCATCAAGCAACTCATTGAAACAAAAAATTCAAAACTCGACTAAAACATTTTCTTATATCAAAGGCATTTTGCTCAACTGATGAGTTCATAATGGGCCGCAGGAATGAAAATTTATGAAATTAACAACTACGAAACCCCCCGTGCTGGTACATACAAGAATTGTATTGCATTGTATGTATTTAAAATACTTAGAACGAACCTCATTTATCTGATGTAGTTATGTATTTTATATAGTTAACGTTGACGCATGACATGCAGTAATTGAAATTGTTTTCACGCAATAAAGAATATTATTATATTATATTTATAGTAAAATGTAAGTAAACTCTAATTTATATTATGAACAAAATAATCTATTTTTAATACAATGAATTGTGAACTGACTATATAAAGTATTTTACAAAAGACATGGGACGTATAATTTAATGGTTTTTCGTCGCAACTACTGATGTTGAGCGGGATCGCCGTTGTTCATTTCTCTTTATCATACTTTTATTTACAACTAGCAGTTACCCACGGCTTCGCATGCAATTTCCTACTGAAAAACTGGGACACAGGAGGCATATTTCTTTCGAATGTCGTTATTACTCTCCTGAGATAAATGATACTCACTGGAAAATAAGATTCCATTTAAGATTGAAATTTTAAGCCCTTCTTTATTCGCACCTGTGAAATAACTCGAATTGCTCTCCAATATTCTATGAGGTTTTGTATACAATTGAACTATATTAAGCCCAGTGTGGACAGGAGTCTTAAAAGTGGAAGTTATTAGCTTTCAGTTAACGCACATAATATGTCATAAATTATGGTGTCTAAATGTAATTTTGAAACGGAAGTTTACATATTTTAGGTAAACATTATTACAGTGTTCAGATGTTAAGCGAAATTGCATATGGTTTTTCAGTTTAGGCTTTGCGCGTGTATAATCACTTCTGGATTGTATTAATTGTATTTCCGATGCCACGATTGAGCTTGTTTTGTTGTCCAGATCAAGAAAATATGTTATCCCGCAGTTCTGAAAACTATATTTCGGTCAAAACACAACTAAGGTGGTTTTTATAACATTCTTTATATTTGTAGCCAACGTGAGATAGTAATTATGGACATCTGCATAACTCTACTGATGAAACACGGAGGAATAGTGCTCTGTGTAGGCCTACATTAAGCTAAATTTTACAGTTAAAAAGTGCATTTTTTACTTAAAAACTTGAACTGTATTATCTGTAAGAATGCTATGTTCAGCTCCAGTTCACCTTCCACTTTAGTGCAGCATCTGAAGTCTAACGCTGTGACAGACTTGAATCCTGAAATCTGGAATCTACATCCATCTGAAGAGATTCCAAAAACAGAAGAAGATCAAAACGAAACGAATATTTTGCATTCAATTGTGTACTTGATGATACAATGAGAACGTCTTGATTTACACACTTGTTTTGTATTCAAGGCTTCTCTGATGTTGCAACGATGTAGAAAGTCTCAACCGTGATAGCAGAAACAGTTGAAATAAAATATGTTGCTACTTTTACTTAAGGTTGTCCTATGCTTTCAAACTACAAATGGTTAATACATTTGTAAATGGTTAATAAAATGACGTCAATTGTTTTGACACATTGTATATGTTTATAAAGAACAGCTGATTACATTTTAACAGGCTCTCATTTAATAACATATGTTTGCTGCAGTGCATTCCTTATGGATATTTCCGCAACTGTTAGAGGGCAGTGGGGCGGAATTCTGTGAACTTTTTATGACATTTTAGTACTTATTATCCTATTTCCCAATGAAGAAGATAAATCCAAAAACACAAAAATAATAAAAATTTGTAACTAACACGACTTTATATATATATATATATATATATATATATATATATATATATATATATATATATATTATATATATATGTATATATATATAAGTAGATATGAATGTAAGGGTTCTAGCGCACTTTTGGGACAGTCAGAAAATCAATGTAAAATACTGTCCATTGAACAATAAAAAAATCTAAGAAATCTAACAGGAAACCACGAATGTAAAAATACTGTCCATTGAACCATAAAACAAATCTAAGAAATCACGAATGGAAAATAACCGAATCTTTAGCTGTTTTACTGTTCATTGTAGGCTTCTAATTTCTTAAGCTATTTTAATGAAAAAAATTCCAGAAATCTTCGAAATCTTTATTCTACAAAGTTAATTGTAACACAGTCTTTATCTTTAATAGTCTTCTTTCCAGTAACAACCAAGTGTAATTTTTTCATTTTTGTTCAATTCTTTAATCTTTTTTTCATCCAAAACAGTCAAAAATCTGTTCGGCAAAGTGTACTTTATAATCTTCTAACTCGGCAATTATTGTAAACCCGAATTTATCTTTCATTTTATCCAATGTCACAATTTTATACTTCTTATTTTCTTCTAAATCAATCAATTTCTTATATTCTTTGAACTTTAAATCACCAACCTCATTTAATTCCTTTAGTAGCTCCATTTACATAAGAAAAAAATTATTGAAAAAATAGTATAAAGAATTTAAATTGCCCCCTACAAACCAATATAGTACTATTTTGTCCTATAATTATACTATTTTTTCAAAAATTTTAAGTCTTAGTTTTACAGATTTTTCTATAATAAATAGAAGAATCTACAGCTGTTTTACTACAATTTGTGCTGATTTGTGTCAAAATTCTAGTAAAATTCTCCACTTTTCAAAGTCTGAGTTATACAAATTTTCCCTATATAAATAGAAGAAATCTAAACGCTGTTAAATCATAAATTCTGCTGATTTGTATCAAAATCCTTTAAATTGTTCCTATATAAATAGAAACATTTAACGCTGTTTCTACATATAATTGTGCTAATTTTTATCAAATTTTTGATAAAAATCCTTAGAAATCTACTGAATTATTGCTATTTTTTCAGCTTAATAAAAAGATATTTTACTAAAAAGTAAAACTTGGCAGTTTCAAATTTTCCCTATTTAAATGGAGAGGAAAAAGATATCCTGCCCGTACTGCAAAAAAGATGTTTTCGAACATCATTTTACCAGGCATTATAAGTCAAAGAATCATCTGAAAAAATAAAGATATTTATGAAAAAAAGAACTAAATTATTTTGAAGACTTGGGCTAAAGAAAATCAAATTGTCGATCATGAAAAGATGTACAATATAGAAAAATTGCATGAACTAAAGAAAAATTTTAAGGAAATTAAAAAAAGATCTCAATTTATTTAAAGATGAAAAATAAAAAATTCAATCAATCGCTGAGAAATTGTCCCATTGAAACAAACGATAAAACTAAGTCTGAAATGATCGAAGAAATTTGACAAAACTCTTAATGAGAAACCCGAAAATATCATTGATGTAGAAGTTTTATCCTCAATACACGGTCTTTTCAAGCAATACATTTTAACAAAACTTGAACGATAATTCCATGTCAATTTACAAATATCTTTCTATTTTGCGCCCGGAAATTAAAAGTTTAATCGAAAAATTTCAAGAAAATGTTAAAAATAGTAAAGGATATCTCTCTTTGGAATGCGAATACGAAAGAACTTTAGTGAACGGTGAAACACAAACTTGTCCAATGTACTTTACTATAAAAGCAGACGAAATCTTTGACATAAACTACTTTATTACTAAGCAATTTAATAAATTAACACATCGAGAACAAACGAATCATCCAAATCGAGGTTCTGGATGGACATTAAAACGCTGTAAACAACTGATTTTGAGCCTTAATAAACACGAATTTATGAACGCAGGATCATATATCGATTTACAAAAGAAAATCAAAGATAAGAAAGCTTGTATAAATATTCAAAAATAAAGATGATTATTGCTTTATTTATTCTATCCGATGTGCTATTGAAAAACCCGAAAGAGACTGCGAAAGATCAAAACCAATATGAAAAATTTGTAAATGACGAGATATTTTCAGGTTTTCGAGTATCCAATGTCTTTAAAAGATATACAATTATTTGAAAAACGAAGCAGGTTAAAGCAAAGTATAATTATCCGAAAATGTCTGGTAAATGTCTATAGTTTTGATGAAAAACTCAATATTGTTCCGTTTTGCAAATTTCAGAAGTTTATGACGCCAAATTAGAAAATCAATTTATTGTATGTAAAACAAGATGAAAAATCTCATTATGTTTTGATAACAGATTTAAACAAACTTGTATTTTTCTCAGTTTATCTAAGTGTAAAAATAAAAAATTTCTATGTAGGAGATGTTTAAGCCATTTCTACAAATCTAGAGATTTAGCAGACCATTTAGAAATTTGTAAGCAACATGAAGTTTGTAAACCAATTATGCTCCGTTTTCCTGGTCAAACAAACTAAATTTACTAATTATCAAAAGAAGTTTAGCCATCCGTACGTAATTTATATGGATTTTGAGAGTATATTAGAGGAAAATACCGACATGTAAGAATAATCCTCAAAGAATCGACTACAACCAAGATTCAGAAGCACATTCCATATGGTTTTACTCTATACTTAGTGTCTAATGTGACCAATCGTATGTACAAGCCGATATGTTATCGAGCCAAAAATGAAGAAGATTTGCCAAATGTTTCCTGCAAAATTGTTTGAAGAACTTAATTAAATTATCGAAATACATAGCTAAAAAGTATAATTTCTAAGAATTAAAATACCTATGAAATTGACCGAAGAAAGAAGAATTATGCGTACCAAAATTCTAGTTCTTTGTCATATTTGTGAATGTGAGGGTTTTTGATTAATCAAACAAGAAAAAAAAAGTACGAGATCATTGTCATTTAACAGGTAAATTTAGAGGTTCAGCTCATTTATCTTGTAACTTGAATCTCAAATTTCCTCAGAATATTCCAGTTTTCTGTCACAATATGTCATGTTATGATACTCATTTGTACGTAAAAGAGTTGGCAAAACAGTATGGTAATGTTGATTTGATTGCAAACACCGATGAGAAATATATAAATTATTCAGTAAATTCAGGATATGGGTATGAGTTTGAAGATGATAAACCAAGAAAGTTCATCAAGTTTTCTTTCGTAGACACGTTTCAGATTTATGGCATCGTCTATTGAAAAGTTAGCTAAAAACCTCAAAAAAGATGATTACAAGCATACAAATCATTTTATACAAGATGGTCTGAACGCAATTCTAGATAGACAACCAAATGACGAAGACGAGATTTTTAAAATTCTATCTGGAAAAGGAATATTTCCCTATGAATTTATCGATAGTATTGAAAAACTTGATTACACAGAAGAATTGAGAATTCAAGATTTCTATTCACTTTTGACAGACGAGAGCATGATCTGAGAAAGATTTTCAACACTACTTAAATGTATGGAACAAATTAAAATGTAAAAAATCTAGGAAATTACTCTGATCTCTATAACATTCAAGATGTTCTATTGCTCGCTGATATCTTTGAAAATTTCAAGAAACATTTGTTTGAATTGCTATAAGCTTGATCCAGCACACTATTTAACAGCTCCCAGTCTTGCTTGGGATGCATGCTATGTTAAAATTAACGAATATAGAATTACAATTAATTAGTGATTATAATATGTATTTGATGATCGAAAAAGGTATTCGCGGAGGCATTTCTCAATGTATTACAAACGATAACGTTAAAGCAATAATAACAAATATTTGAAAGATTTTGATGAATCAAAGCCTGAAAACTATCTGTTGTACGTCGATGCAAAACAACCTTTATGGTTACGGGCTTATGCAAAATTTACCATATAACGAAATCAAGTGGATGGAATCCTAAAACGTATACAACAGCAGAATGGCAAGAAACAATTTTGGAACTCACTGGCGACGAAGATTTATGGAATATATTTTAGAAGTTGATCTTGGATATCCAACAAATTTACACGAACATCACAAGGATTTACCTCTTGCTCCAGAACATTTTAAAAACAAACTTTGCACAACTCTACTGGATAAAACTGAATATGTTGTTCATTCTAGAAATTTGAAGTTCTATTTGGAACAAGGTTATGATTTTTAAAACATGTGAATAGGGTTATTGCATTCGATCAGAAGCCTTTTTATGAAAGAATACATTGATTTTAAACACAAACATGAGAACCAAAGCTACAAGTGATTTTGAGAAAGATTTTTACAAGCTTATGAACAACTCAGTTTTTTGGAAAAAGTATGGAAAATGTAAGAAATAGATGTGATATTAAACTAGGAAACGAAGAATTTTTCAATGAAACAAGCTAAAGAAAACGAATTTCAAATGTTTCAATATCTTTGACGACAACTGTATAGCGAGTCACATGTACAAACAAAAGGTTAAATTTAACAAACCGATTTACATAGGATTTTCAGTTCTCGACCTCTCAAAATTGCTAATGTACGAGTTTTTATTACAACAAATTAAAGAAGTTTGATCCAGATTTGAATCTGTGTTACATGGATACAGACAGTTATTTTCTAGAATTGAAACGAGATCCTTTTAAAATTATTAAAGAAAATATAGATGATTTCGATACGAGCGACTATCCAAAAGATCATGAATGTTTCACTACTAAAAATAAGAAGGTAATAGGGAAATTCAAAGACGAATTGAACGGCGAGATATTAGAAGAATTTTGTGGTTTTAAGATCAAAGATGTACTCGTACAAATATCTAGACAAAAATCCAGTTAGGTGTTAAAGGAATTAAGAGAAACGTTGTAAATAAAACAATAAATATCGAAAACTTGAAGAGATGTTTGTTTCGAAGATAAAGAAGAATTTTAGGGAGATGACAGTCATCAAAAGTTATAAACATGAGTTGTACACTGTTACCATAAACAAGCTGGCACTGAACGCTAAAGATGATAAGAGAAATTGTCCTAGAAAATAAGATCGATACAGTAACCGTATGGCTATAAAACAGATATATTAGGACGAATTTAAATAAACTTGGAAAACTTTGAAAATTGAGAAATAACCGGAAGTTTTTTACGAATATGAATTGAAAAAGTCAAAGCTGTAATTTTTTCTATATAAATGGAGGCCCAAAAGAAATGTATAAAGTGTCAAGAATTTAAAGATTTGTCGAAGGTTTTCAAGATAAGACTAGAAAAGATGGATTATGCTATTATTGTAAGGATTGTAATAAGAAATATAGAAAAGAATTATATGATAAAATGGAAAAATTAACTTTAGAAGAGAAAGAGTGCACACGGTGTAAAAAGGTTAAGAATATTTCAGAATTTTATAATCTCCATTATAGTAAAGACAAACAAACAAGCATATTGTAAAGATTGTGCTAAACAAATCTTTGCTAGACCAGTTCTTTGCGTATGCGGAAGAGAAATTCAACATTTCTATAGTCTTAAAAGACATTTACAAACAAACTATCATAATTCGAATGTTTAACATTTTCATCGTGTAATTTAGATATTCTATAAATCAGTCGAGATTCTGCCATATTTGTAGTAAAATGATTTCCGTTGTATAAAATATTCAAAGATTCTTTCATTTGGTTTATACAGATTGATAGAATTTGGTTCGTCATCAATGAACAAAATCTCTAATTCAGGATAATTTATTTTTAGATGTTTTAATCGGTTTGGTATTTTCTCGTTTCTGAGCTCTGATAACGTAATAAGGCCATTCCCACATGTGATTCTTCTTAATTAACACAAAAACATGGTGTTTTTTCTTATCAAAATCTTTACATACCATATCTCTCTTCATTAATTCCATTCGCAATTCTTGATTCTCTATTTTCAATGATTTCATTTCATCTTTAATTTATAACTGTTTTTATTTCATCTTTTAACTGCTTATTTTCGTTTTTGAGTTTTGTACTCACCATATTTTCTAATGGAAGGTTAATACTTCTTTCGTAACCCAATTTTTTAAACAATTTCGCTTCTGGTTTATGCGATCTCAAAATTAAAGAATAAAGTCCAGATTCATTAACGAAAACAGTGTTATTTTGGAAGTTTGAAGGTAAGCTATTTATAGCCCCCCTTATATTTAGATTTAAAATAGAAGTTTTTATCATCTTCGTCAACGTTTATTCTGATCGTTTGCATAGTATTTTCATATTCTAGAATTTTTGCTACGTTCTTTAGCCTTAAAACCAGATCACATTGTTTTCGTCAAACAATCGTAAAGATATGTTTGTTATTGAATTTTAGTTGATTATTGAGTAGGTCTACAACTGTCCTCCATTTAGATAGAAAAAGAAATTTAACTAGTAATTTTTTATTTCAGTATAAAGTCCAGATTCATTGATAAAAACAGGGTCAGGATGAAGATTGTTAAGGGCCATTCGAATAGCCCTTGTTTTTTAAGTAAAAATATTGAATTTTGTCATCATCATCAACTCATTTTTATTCCTTTTTCAATCTTAAATATATTGTTGTTTTACTCTCATTATTTAAATAAATTTCCCTCAGAGTCTTGTATAGTCAGAACGATTTTTTGAATTCTTTTAATATTTTTTCTAATTGGAATATAATCGACTTCATTTGGTTTTTTCACTGATTTTTTGATCCATAAGCAACATTTGGGAAAAAAGTGTACAAAATTTTCAGATTCTTTGTGTAAATGTTTCGGTATGATTTTCAAAACTAGGTTTCAACGAGATTGCAGTGCACTTCAATTACATCAAACGGTCCTAAATTTTGGCGTTTTAATTTCCTAAATATACCTGATTTGGCTCAATAGTTTCTTGAAACAAACCCTAACAAATCTACAATAATTGCTGAAAACATTATTCTTACTGGTGATTTTATTTGAATTTTATTAGAGAGATAATTTTTTTTTGCATTTCAAACTTGTTTTCGTCAAAGTTTTAAAGATTTATCTGATTGTTTGAATGTTTTCAGATAATTTTTAAGGGAATTTTTTTTATTTGATCGAAAGTATAATATCGTTTGTTTAAACCATAGTATTTTGTTATGTTCTTCTCACTAAATCCTATGCAATAAGGAGAACTTTCACTAATATTTATTACAAAATTGTCAGAATAAAAACCGCTTAAACCGATAAAATAATTTGATTCTTCCTCTAAGTGTATAGGATGTTCCAAGTTTAAAACTAATTTAGAGCTTTCTGAAGTCAACTTGAACAGCTTCATTTTCGCAAGCGTTGCTTCAAGATGAAAATCTTCTATTTAAATGGAGAGAAATTTTTAAAGCAAAAAGATCAGATAAAACTTCAAACGTTTGAAGAAAATAAGAAAGATCAACCAATCAGATTGTTTAATTGTTGGTTCAAGTGGATGTGGAAAAACAACTTTATTATTGAATTTTATCTACAATAGGTTGATTCCTTATTCCAATTTGTATGTTTTTAGTAAATCTTTAGAACAAGACGCTTATAAAAAAATTGCAAAGAAAGATTTGAAAATATTGAGAAAAACTTAAGCAAAAAGGTATCACATTTTTATAATGCCTCTGAGGACATAGTTCCATTAAGCGAGTGTAAACCCAATTCGTTAATCGTTTTTGATGATTGTATTTTGGAAAATCAGGACGTTATTAAGGAATATTTCGTAATGTCTCGTCACAAAAAACATATCTTGTATCTATCTTTCCCAATGCTTTTCAAAGGTTGATAAACAAGTTATAAGAAATAACCTGAATATGTTGTGTATTTTTAAGCAAGACGATCACTATTCGAGAAAGATTTACAACAATTATGTGGGATCTGATATGAGTTTTAACCACTTTAATGAATTGTGTGATAAAATTTGGAAAGAAGACTATGGATTTTTAACTATTAATCTAACTTTGAAGCCTAAAAATGGCAAATATTTGAATAAATTTTCCAATATAAACGTGTGATAATCTAGTTGTTTTCATGTTTTTTACGTTCACGTTTACGTTTCGTGTTCTCGTTTTTACGTTCCACGTTCACGTTCATGTTTCACGTTCATGTTTCACGTTCGTTCGTGTTTACGTTTCACGTTCGTGTTTCACGTTTCGTGTTTCACGTTCGTGTTTCACGTTCGTGTTTACGTTTCACGTTCATGTTTTACGTTCGTGTTTACGTTTCACGTTCGTGTTTCACGTTCGTGTTTTCACGTTTCCACGTTCACGTTTTACGTTCCACGTTCACGTTTTTACGTTCCACGTTTCAAAATTTTCCTAAATAAATGGCGAACGTAACTTCAGAAGAAGCAAAAAAACTTGATCAAATAGAAAAGAAATTAATCAAAGAATTTAAAGAACAGATTCGAATTGATGAAAAAGAACAAGAATTTATTCAAAAAATTAATCAACCTGTAACATCTGCAATAAAAAATGTTGAGGGCAAAATTGAAAATGTTTTAAGCGATAATCAAAATTTGATGAATTTGGTTCCAGTTGTACGACAATTTGCTGATATTTCGATACCAGAATCTGAGTTTGAATTGCCAAAATTACCATCTTCAACACCATTTTAGACCTCGAATCATTGAAGACTCTACCATAGTTGAACCAATAAGTCCTGGAAACAACGGATATAATAATTGGTGAAATTGGTAAAAAAATTTTCTTCCTAGAGCAAAGGATGATAAATTTGGTTTGTATTGGGACAGAAAAAAGAAAAGTTTTATGATTGGAAAATTTGCCCGTGAATTTTGAGCATAATGATATCATTATTAATGAAAAAACATATGAAGGAACTCAGGGTTTATGGAGATTATTAACAGGCACTGATGTTCCAAAAGACGGTTTATATTCTGAAGAAAGACTTGAAAAAGTATACTGAAATTTTATGGAAATCTGATTCAATTTACAAAAATAATGATCCATCTACTAAGAAGCCTAAGTAAAGTAGAGGTAAAAAAATATATCAATTTGATTAAAACCAATTTGGGAAAAACGAATCGAAGGATCAGGTGTAAGAAAATACAATGATAATAAGATTGAGTACAGATATATCGACGATTTGACAAAACTCGATGGAATTATTAATTATATTTATGCTCAAGAGAAGGCTGGAAACAACAATTTTTTGAACGAAAAAGAAAGCGATTAAAGATTTTATTTCGAACAAACTTGATGAATTGATTGAAAAACCTGATGGAATTAAATAATTTAAAGCGAGTTTTGCCAGCAATAAGTTCATCTATGATTGAAGGTAGCGGACTTTTGAATGATTTTATCAACAATTTACCTTTTGAATTACACGTACCAACTTATCAGTATCTGGGGCCTGGCACAAAACTCGAAAAAAAGACTACAAAGAGGAGATCCTGGTATAAATAAATTAGATCAAGCTGCTATGGAACACGATATTTTTTATGCAAAACATAGTGACACAAATTCCAGACATATAGCAGATAAAGTTTTTGCAAGATAAGGCAATGGATAGATTTTTATCAAAAGATGCTAGTTTAGGTGAAAGATGTGTTGCACTTCCAACAGTTGGAGCAATGTTTTTGAAGAGAAAACTAGGAATGGGAATTGAAGAGAACTTGAAATTTTAACTATATAAATGGAGGTGAACGTAAATTTCAGTAAAAATCAGAAAGAAAAAATAAAATCCGCTTTTTAAGAAAAAAATACCCGTTAGTATTCAATTTAAAATAGATAAACTAAAAAATGGCGAAGATAAGATATTTTTAACAAATAGACAATACAATAAAACTCGAAAAACATAAGAAAAACAATAAAGGAACCAGAATAGAATTTTCTTATAATCAGTTGAAAGAACTTAAAAATGGTGGACTTTTGAAAGATTTATTAGATTTTGGAGAAAAAAATATTCCAGTTGTTAAAAATGTTGTTCCTTATGTTCGTAAAGCTGCTCCAATCGTTAAAAAAGATGTGATTCCTATTGTTCGAAACATTTTAAATTGGATTAGATAAAGAGTTGGAAGATGTTACAGGATCTGGATTAGATGAAAAAACTTTGAATTACGTGAAAACAAACATTAAAAAAAATTTGAAATCAAACCATTAACATTCGGTGAATTGGAAGAACTCTGCAAAAACATTAAACATTTTAGAGGAATTTTCATGAGAGATTACATTACCTGAAAAAAAGTTAAGAAATTCGAATGTGGAATTGTGAATTTAGAACTTTAGACTCGATTTTGGGGAGTGGAACGCATTGGGTTTGTTATTATAAAAATGATAAGAATGCATGTTATTTTGATTCGTATGGAAGAATTGAGGACAAACCACCTATAGAATTGATTAAATATTTGAAAAAATCAAGCGTCTACTACAATGATTCTCAGATTCAAGACTATAAAGATCCCCCAATTTGTGGTCATTTATGTGTTTTTGTTTTGAATTGAACTGAGTACTGGTAAAGATTTTAAAGAAGTTGTCAACAAATTATTGCTTAATAAATATGGATTCACGAAATATTTTTGACGTGTTTGGAACACAAAGTATTCAAAATGTAGATAATAGTTTGAGTTTTATCTTTTCTTATCCACTTATACATAACTAAAATTTTCGTAAAAGAGAATTTTGAAATTTTCTCTTATTAAATGGTGGACTACAAAAAGTATTCAGGCGATATTGAAAGGGCGGAGTTTAAAAATTTCTATCCAATTAGTAAAACAACATTTGAATGAACCGAATAAAAGAACTGAGTTTTAATATTGATTGATATTTGGAGGATAACTTTTGCTCGTCTAACTTCCAGTTTTATATTTCTGGAACTTTAAACAAAACAAGATGGTCAAGCATATCTTGGAACTGATAATGTTAGATTAATCGATAATTTTATACCGTTTTTTTATTTTCTAAGATTGAAGTAAGAAAACACAATAAATTGATAGAAGAAGTCGAAAACTGTGGTCAATTAAGCACTATTAAAGGAACCATTTGTTATTCCAAAAGTGATGTATTTTCAAACAGTTTTGAATCAACTTTTAAATTTGGACAATTTGAAGCGGTCGGTGATTTAGCACATTTCGGCTTAGGATTTTTTTGAAAATGTTACTATTCCGATCTATAAAGGAGGATTTTATCTAAGTTTTATAAGAGCAGAAGACGATGATGTGATTCTGAAGACTGCAACTGGAAATGTTATGCCTGTTGATGGCAAAAATTACAATTAACGAGTTTTTCATTAGAGTTCCGATGATTGATTACAAAACCACGAGTAAAATTCAGTTGATTGATGAAAATTATAAAATCTCAAAACATCACGTTTAATTTTCTAGATTGGCAATGTATTGAGCAAAAAGGTATTTCCGGAACAACTTATTCGTTTCGATATCACAAATATTTATAGAAATATCTTCAATCCCAAGTTCGTTATCATCGGTTTTCAAACAGATAGACAGAATAATCAAGAAAAAAATCCTTCAAAGTTTGATAGTTTGGATGTAAAAAATATCAGAGTAAAATTGACCGGTTCTTATTATCCAGATGAATTACAAAATTTAAACATTTCCGGAGGTCTTTTCAGAATCATGTATCAGATGTATCAAGATTTTAAGAAAGTTTACTACAAAAATATGGAAAATGTATTACAACCCCAAAGAATTTATAGCAAATAGACCCATTTATGTCATTGATACAACAAAGAGTTTGACAAATATTTCTAGTTCAAAGAACGATATAATTATCAATATGGATTTTCAAAAAGCTGTTACAAACGCGATTTGTTATGTGGTTGTGGTTTCTGAGAAATTTTTAGCCTATGATGTGATTAAGAAACGATATTAGAGAAATTCAGTAGTTAATGATGTTCATATTGTTCTCTTTCATTCCTTCTAAAACTTCAAAAATATACTCTTTCGCTGATGAAAAATCTCGATTTCTTCCGGAATAATCTTTGTAATCATAAACAAAATATCCTAAATAGTTTGTACAATAGAATGAAATTATTTCTTTTTATCTCGGTAGTTGAAAATATAAACATAAACATTTGCGCTGAAAAATTTATATCTCGGCAGACTTAGTTCCATAGCTTCCATTTATTCTTTTTGTAAAAATGGAAGAGTATAATGCCAACTGTTACAAGTGTTATAATAGAGGAGAAATTATTGATAAAAGATTAGTTTGTAGAGATTGTAATTTAATTTTGTACGAAAGACCTAAGCCTAGGAAATTTCGAAATAAATTAACATATTTGAATAACCTGCTTAATGAAATTACAATATGGAGACAAGGAAGCAAACACATTTTGTTACAGAATTTAGAAAACAGAATAAAAATTTTTACTTATCTCTTGGAACCGTTGACAAAATTATTTTCCTTTTCAAAGAATACATTAGGTTTTTGTAGGTTTAAATACACACGTTTATTATGAGAAGATTTTACCTATAATCTTTTTTCACTATTTGGGACATTGAATTTGACTACGATTTTAAACCTGAAATCTTTGATGATTTTATAGTACATTTGGAGAAATTAAACGAAGAACCTCGTGAAAAGAATGCGGTTTTACTCACATTCTCCCCGACTTCTCGAGTGATTGTTAGCAAAATTTCATTATTTCCGTTTTATAGATTTTTTATTAAGATTTCTGGATTTTTTCATTAAAACAGCTTAAGAAATTAGAAGCCTACAATGAACAGTAAAAACAGCTATAGATTCGGTTATTTAACATTCGTGCTTTCCTGTTAGATTTCTTAGATTTGTTTATTGTTCAATGGACAGTATTTTACATTGATTTTCTGACTGTCCCAAAAGTGCGCCAGAACCCTCATATTCATATCTACTTATATATATTATACATATATATATATATTCACATATATATATATATATATATATATATATATATATATATATATATATATATATATATATATATATAGCGAGTAAACTCGGAGGAGTAAAAAGTGATTTGATAAGTCATTCTTTTGTAAAGACAACAGATTTATTGCTTTTGACTTTTATTATTTGTCTTATTATAAACAAATGTATGCAGTATTATATATAACACTGAAACCAATTTCTACGTAAGGTACCGGTAAAATAATTCATTGCATGAATAAATATTTTAAATATTTTTGTATGTTAGTATATGTTTAATGTTGTCAATTTGATATGCAGCAATTAATTATTGTGTTCAGCTAAAACTAAACTGATTTAAATACTAGTTACACACACACGTATGTAGCATAATTAAATAGTATATGTGCACCTAAACAGTAATTACGCAGTTTTTTAATATCTTACTAAATTTATTGTTTGTATGGTATACTCTTGCACGTTGTCAAAGTTATGAAATATTATCCATCCAATTGACATATTATTATAACTCAGTTTCGTGCATCAGGCCTGACAGGAAAGATGGAAGTCTTTGTGCAGGTGCCGCCAGCTGCTGATTGGCGGACTGCTGTCCGTGTCTCTCCCTCGCACAAAAAAGGGACAACTAACAATAGACCTCTTTCCTGTCTAATACTCGCTCAGCGCCATTCCGTATCCCCTTCCATCGAGGTTACCGGTCTTCTCTCAGAGGCGGCTGCCTCACTCAAGCGTACAATAAACAAAAACATTCCATCTCCTTATCCTGGCGGTACCCATTAACACGCGATGGTCGCACCTCCTTCCTGAACACTATGTTGCTGGCTATATAGTAAATTCATTTAAAAAGCGATACCACGATTTAGTACTTATTTTGTGTTAATCTTTACAGCAGGCAGTGTCAGAATTTGTTACACAACACAGTAACAAGTAATTAAAGGGTAGCCTACATTTTGAGATTCTTTGCCATCGACTTTTTATCATCTCAAACGAACATATTTCTAGTTTCCAGTGTCAAGTCTGTAGTAGCGTCAGATTCCAGTCGCTGCCTCATAAATATGTGACCATTGCATGCAACGTAACAGCTATCACTGTAAACAAGTAGTTGGTTAATGTCAGGAATTCTTATTTACTGTCCCTAACCTGTGCGTTGTCACTAAGCTCACAAATATTTGGCAATAACCTTCCATGTGAAAGCTATCAGTGTAAAGAAGTAATTGGTCCAATGTCAGGAATTTGTATTTACAGTCACTAACCTGTGCGTTGTAACTAAGCTCACAAATATTTGGCAATAACCTTCCATGTGAAAAGCTATCAGTGTAAAGAAGTAAGTAATTGGTCAATGTCAGGAATTTGTATTTACAGTCACTAACCTGTGCGTTGTCACTGAGCTCACAAATATTTGGCAATAACCTTCCATGTGAAAAGCTATCAGTGTAAAGAAGTAATTGGTCAATGTCAGGAATTTGTATTTACAGTCAATAACCTATGCGTTGTCACTAAGCTCACAAATATTTGGCAATAACCTTCCATGTGAAAGCTATCAGTGTAAAGAAGTAATTGGTCAATGTCAGGAAATTGTATTTAAGTTGTACGGTTGTCCTTAGGCTCACAAATATAGACAAAAGCGACTATGTACAATAGTGTTTATATTTTGTTACGTGCCATACCAAGTGTAAACCCTACAGAAGGAAACCCTATGCAAGCGAGGCGATCAGCGTAGTAGGAGACTAGAATAATCGTTAATATTACATAATGTGTTTGAATGAGTGTGATTACGATTATTCTAGTTTCCTACTACGACTGATCGCCTCGCTTGCTATTTCCTTCTGTAGGGTATACACTTGGGTATTCATGTGACAAAAATATGAACATAATAGTACATAGTAGCTTTTATCTAAAAGAGTGACACACATCCAAACTATAAAACATTATGTAATATTTAGCCTACGATTATTCTAGTTTTCCTACTACGCTGATCGCCTCGCTTGCTATTTCCTTCTGTAGTAGGGTTTACACTTGGTATTCGCGTGACAAAATATGAAACATAATAGTACATAGTAGCTTTTATCTAAAAGAATCACACACATCCAAACTATAAAACATTATGACGTAATATTTAGCCTACGATTATTCTAGTTTCCTACTACGCTGATCGCCTCGCTTGCTATTTCCTTCTGTAGGGTTTTACACTTGGTATTCGCGTGACAAAATATGAACATAATAGTACATAGTAGCTTTTATCTAAAAGAATCACACACATCCAAACTAATAAAACATTATGACGTAATATTTAGCCTACGATTATTCTAGTTTTCCTACTACGCTGATCGCCCTCGCTTGCTATTTCCTTCTGTAGGGTTTACACTTGGTATTCGCGTCGACAAAATATGAACATAATAGTACATAGTAGCTTTTATCTAAAAGAATCACACACATCCAAACTATAAAACATTATGTAATATTTAGCCTACGATTATTTCTAGTTTCCTACTACGCTGATCGCCTCGCTTGCTATTTCCTTCTGTAGGGTTTACACTTGGTATTCGCGTGACAAAATATGAACATAATAGTACATGGTAGCTTTTATCTAAAAGAATCACACACATCCAAACTATAAAACATTATGTAATATTTAGCCTACGATTATTCTAGTTTCCTACTACGCTGATCGCCCTCGCTTTGCTATTTCCTTCTGTAGGGTATACACTTGGTATTCGCGTGACAAAATATGAGTCAAATGGTACATAGTAGCTTTTATCTGAAAGAATCGCACACATCCAAACCATAACACATTATGTAAACTAGAATAATCGTAAATATTACATAATGTGTTATAGTTTAGATGTGTGTAGTAAATATCTGCTACTAGAAATGCAAGTCCGTATGTATGAATTTCATTTAAAAATTGTATTTCATGAAATTTTAATGGGATAGATAAAATATTGAAAACAATAAATAGATCTAACTGTAAATACATTTTAAATTATCCCATATATTATTTATTGTTCGTCATATTTCCGCTCTACCAAACCAGACACGTTATTTTATGTTATAAGGAGAACAATTTTCATGTTTATAGCCATTTTATAGTACTTTAGTATTTTATAGCCATTGTCAGCATCGTTTTACAAAATACAATTAAATAACTTGCCCCATAAATTTGTTTGATTTAATTCTTTTGTAATCTCCCCATTTGCTTTTCCTGACGCTATGTCTTTAATGGTATATATTTAATGCCCAATCTGCTCAACATTGGTTATTTCAAATTAAAAAATGAGAAGTAGGAACGTTAAGAAATGCCGGTGTTAAAAGTGGACCATTTGTTAGAAGATGAACTTTTATTTGAACTCCGAAGCCTGGATAGAAGTAGAGAACGTGTTTGTGAACTGAAGAAAATAATGTTTAATGTGCTGCAGAAAATATTTCAAGAAGTTTAAACTGTGCGAAGGAAATGAATACCTTTCATAACAAATTATTATTTTTGAGGACAGTTTTAAGGAAATAGCGCCGGAGTCAGTCATCCGTAGGCGTAGTTGCGTTATAATACAAAACTCAAACACCAAATAGATATTGATTAACCAGAGCCGCAGCTGCACATTTTTCAAGCCCTAAATTGGTCGCCCCGTTCCATCACCCAACATCAGACGTAAAAAAAGATTGTTATGCTGCTTCTACATCAGCATGTAAATGATCCAGAAGTACTTAATAATTATTATTATATTGTTATCAGCAGTTGTGAAAAATGAGTTAGTAGAATCATTTATGATGCTATATCTTATGAAAAATATTTTTACTCAAATGTAGGCATATATCTGGTAACTATTATTTTACTGCCCGTGGTTAAGAGATTTAAAATATTTACGGGCTTAATTTCAGGGGGTTGGTTTTGCACGTGTCGAA
>NW_025784390.1:0-63253 GCF_021130785.1 Homalodisca vitripennis
ACAAACAACGAACGCATATTTTTAAAGATACATGTTATGGTTGTTAATAGTATTCTCTCAGTTAATTATACTCGGTTTTAGGAATTATCTCCAACAAATTTATGTTGTGATTTATCGTTGAATGTCTCTTTCTTTGGTATGAATAATACTTTAAAAACACACTGATTTAGTTTTAGTATGATGTTTAATAATTGTATTGTACATCACATGTATCTTTATACCTTAAATAGGTAGTTAATGAATGATATTGATATTAACACAGCTACGGGTGAAAATCTCTCGGGGGGGTTAGTTAATGTAGAGTAAAAAATTAAAAATAATAGAGGAAACGTACAACTGTAAAAGTTTTGATATCATCGCACTCTCGCATTGTAATGCACACCGTAGCCCATGGAAAACTTGAGGCCTCATTTTCCAGTACCTTGCTAATGTCACTAATTAAAAATGTTAAATATTACTAATAAATTCTACCAAATTTTTGTTTGTAAACATGTAAGGTTTTTCTAGTAATTTCGTAGTTCGGCTTTGGCACTTCTAATTTTCAACTAATTATACAAAAAAAATACAAATAAAAATATAATGTATTTAAAACCCCAAGAATAAAATTTGCCATTTTGCCCCGAAAAACAATATAAAATTATTACCGATTTATAATTTTTATAACGAGGCTTTATTCAAAACAGTACAGTTTTCTAAAATTGTATAGATATTGTTATTGAAAATTAAAAACTAAAAATCAATATAAATGATAATGACACATTTCAATACTAACATTATGACACTTTATCCCTATTTAAATATTATAAGTGATACAGTAACGCTTTTGCTTCCAAATTCATGTTCGCAATATTTCCTCGGTCCGTCTATGAGTTACATCATTATTAATATAACTAATCAGTATCGTGTAACTCATAAGTGACAAATGAATACGATGTCTCCTCGACGATTTCCTGCCATCGAAAGTGCATTTAATGTCTCTTGTATTGCTCTGTGATTCCACTTGTTATATAATCACGGACAGGGGATTGCCCTCACAGGTTTCCTCAAATTGTAGTCACCGATCGAATATTTTGTTGAATCAAGCTAATGCCCAGTCTCTCCGTTCAGTTCATTCAACTACTGTAAACATACTGTCCCACATTTTCTAAGAAAAGCAAATTCAATACCTCTCCTGGAATACAACTCTTCCATCTGGACACCTTCCCAAGAAGGACTCAAAACACAACTTGAATGAGTTCAGCATCGTCTTATCAGAACAGCTGGGTTCAGAGATGGCCACCACTACATGAATGTTTCCAATTGCTGGTTATCAAACTACAGCATGGCCTTGCTCCTCTTGAGGCTCGTAGAAAAGATACATGATCTTATCTTTCTCCACAAGATCATCATAGGAAGCAATTGATTGCCCGGCAACTACTCAACAAAATCTAACTTCCATGTTCCTGGGCATACGAGACTGCGAGACACCTTTGCAAGATTGTACTATTCCAACGACCTACCAACAACAGAGTACGATACCTCGACTTCTACGCAGCGGAAATGAGATGGGACATCTTGTTGACTTCTTCGCCACCAGCCCTGCTAGATTTCGAGAAGAAATCATCAAATTAGTATATGGCACTCTATAATTCTGTTTCAACTATACCTTTTTTTCTGTTTTTTACTCGCCTTTTTTTAGTAGTACTTTGTTATATATTATAGTCCTTTGCATTTAAATTGTTCGATATTGTTGTTGTATTTTATAGTTTATTGATTATTTTCATGTACCTGTTCTTGTTGATTATGTTTAATCAACCCTGTTTTGCTTGACTCTCTGTGCATCTTAAATCTCCAAACTTTTCTTGTTATATTGTCAAATGGTTACCTGTTCTTGTTATTGAATTATTGTTATCTATTGATTTAGTCGTTATCAAGTTATTGTTATCCAATTGTATCAGTTGTTGTATTTCGCTTGTTGCACTCTTATTCTATATTGTTATGTTATTTTACTATGTAATGGTAATTGTAAAAGTGGCGATTGCCGTGGAAATAAATAAATGAAATGAAATGAAATGAAATACCTTACATGTACACGTTCCGATTTTAGTTCGTTAAGTAAAATCCAAAAGAAATTAATTCCTTTATCTTGTTACCACGATGTTGAAAAAAAGTCTTTTTACTTTTGTTATGCTTTCACTCTATAAATTAACAAAATAAAATATGAATTGAACTAATTATACATATGGTCGTGCTGTCATAATGCAATGATTGCACAGATAATCTGATTTCATTTCACAGTCTCTTTCAATTTATTTTACACCACTTTTTTTCAAAATAGGAATTGGCATGAATTCATCCAAGGAAACTAAGTATGTCTATTTACGAATAATTTTAGCACAATCGGTTGAATAGTTTATACGTGAAAACAAGACAAACAAAGGGTCTTTCGCATTTTAATATTATCAGGGTGTGATATTATGTTGCACGTTAAAATGTTCAATTTATTTATCCTGCAACTCACGTTGCCATCTTGGTTACCCATATAAATTTAAAATCCCGTGGAGTGACGTGCACCACTATCGGTCTCGAAATAGCTTACAATGGTACAGAACTGAACCTGAATGAAAAATCTATAGGTCAATTCGTTATCGATATATCGGTAAAAACAGGCCAGAACTTTCATTTTGATACGCCCTAGAACTACAGACCTCAATAACGATCAGCCAAAACATCCGTTTGATATGTATAAATGATATATAAATACATATTGTACAAATAATTATTTTAGAATTTGATATAAACAGCGAATATTGAGTATGGTATGCCATGTAAGCAAGTGCACAATATTTCTAAACTAAGGTAATGTTGATTTGAGAGAAATGTGGATTCTAAGAGCTTGGAAGTTAAATTTTTAGGTATTTTACAATGCTTTTATTACTGGGCTAACAAGTTAAGTTTTAATTTATTTTAAATGACTTTTTAAAATACACACGGTCAACCCACTGTTTAACCTGAAGGAATAAAATCTGGAAATAAACTTTAAAATCCTACTCGTGGAGAAAAAAACTATTTTATATGTATGTAACTAACAACGGAAATTAACGTATTTAATTTTACAAGATGGTGAGAAGGACATTTTAATCTATTTATACTTGATGGCGGATGTTTACATTACAAAATCCTTGATAGTTTAAAGTTGTTTCTGAAGTTGTTAAACTCCTCTGGGTATGTCAGACGTAAACTCAAAGTTAGAAGTTCTCCGGTAAAGTAAAGCTTGTTCACACTGACAGTTTACGTATATGTTACAGTCATGGAATTAAGTTTTTAATACAATTACACTTAATACATTTCTTATTATAACATTCCTATTACATTATCTTTTCAATTTATAACGTAATATAAATTATTTTCTTACTTTAGGATGGTAAAAGTACAAATATAGATTTAAATATATTTTAAACAAATTTTATAGAGGTTGAAACAAAACTTTATGGCAGTTAACGTAAAGATTTTTAAGAAAATACCAATTTAGATTTTATTGAAGAAAAATAGCCTTTTTTGTCATTATGACTTTTTATAGTTTATCATACGTTAAAGATTTCTCTCTTCTATCTTTTGAGATTGTTTATACAAATATTATGATATATATCTAAAATAAAAAAAAACAGACCGTCGGAGAACAAAAGTATGCTTTTTAAGACTTGCGCCTATATAAAGATTTCTGTTTGTTCCGGTTAACCCCGGGAATAAACGTCTGAAGTTTTACGGAGTAATTTAACTCAGGTTGCATATATTGCATAAATTTAACTATCGTGTTATTTAGTATATATCTAGATATATATCAGCTAAAGCGAGTTTGAAATAAAAATAATAAAACAAGTAAAGCCATATGGCTATGAAATGTAAAAAATTAAGAAAAATTTGGCAAATAAGACAGGAAAACGTTTTTAATGAATATTCAAAGAACTGACGATCATATATTTTGTAGTATTTAGAGGTTTACATTCTTGCAATAATAATTTTACTCGTTTGGGATATAATTGATAACGTAGTGCACTTAACATTTGGAAATTGTGAGAATAATTATACTAAATGAAGTAAATTCATTCATAGTTAACATTTGTTTCCTTTCTAGGGGAAAATCAATTCATGACGACCAAGGTGAAGCAATACATAACGTATAACTGTAGCAGTTAAATATTAAAATTTTTAGACTCGTTATTTCAGTTTATCCAATCTCCAATGTAAAAAGGATTTTCCCTGGGGATTTCGTTAAAAACAAGATTGATTTTGCGTAGAGCGAGATGGTACAGCACTCCGCTGGAAGGCTTTCCCGGCACGGTTTTCCCTAATGAGTTACAGTTAATTAACTGTCAGAGAAACAGGTGATTGTAATCTGCTGTAGAGGAGTATCTGATAACTGGATACTGTGATTCAAGTCAATTATAGAGGAGGCTTGCTAAAGAAGAAATTATATATAATTTATAGCAATAATCCAACTGCTCTTCTACCTCCCAAAAGCTTCTACAAATATATACTTAAGAAGACTGATAACTATTTCGTAATAAAATATAGTGTTAATTCAAATGTAAGTTCCCAATGATAAAGTAAACTGAATATAGTCACTACTATCGCGTAGCATACACATGAATTAAGCGATCTTAAGTGTTTTCTTTTTACAATGGCATATACTGTTACGTCAAATGTAAGTTCCCAATGATAAAGTAAACTGAATATAGTCACTACTATCCCGTAGCATACACATGAATTAAGCGATCTTAAGTGTTTTCTTTTTACTATGGCATATACTGTTACGTCAAATGTAAGTTCCCAATGATAAAGTAAACTGAATATAGTCACTACTATCCCGTAGCATACACATGAATTAAGCAATCTTAAGTGTTTTCTTTTTTACTATGGCATATACTGTTACGTCAAATGTAAGTTCCCAATGATAAAGTAAACTGAATATAGTCACTACTATCCCGTAGCATACACATGAATTAAGCGATCTTAAGTGTTTTCTTTTTACTATGGCATATATTGTTACGTCAAATGTAAGTTCCCAATGATAAAGTAAACTGAATATAGTCACTACTATCCCGTAGCATACACATGAATTAAGCGACCTTAAGTGTTTTCTTTTTACTATGGCATATATTGTTACGTCAAATGTAAGTTCCCAATGATAAAGTAAACTGAATATAGTCACTACTATCCCGTAGCATACACATGAATTAAGCGATCTTAAGTGTTTTCTTTATACTATGGCATATATTGTTACGTCAAATGTAAGTTCCCAATGATAAAGTAAACTGAATATAGTCACTACTATCCCGTAGCATACACATGAATTAAGCGATCTTAAGTGTTTTCTTTTTACTATGGCATATATTGTTACGTTAAATGTAAGTTCCCAATGATAAAGTAAACTGAATATAGTCACTACTATCCCGTAGCATACACATGAATTAAACGATCTTAAAAGTTTTCTTTTTACTATGGCATATACTGTAAGTTAAATCATCAGGTAATGAAATAAGTCAGGTGTGTCTCTATGTGCAGTTTGCATGAAGTATTTTTCGTATGTACAACCTGGGGTGCACACAGTTTGTACAATAGTACAGCTGCTCTTTAAAATGCAGCACCATTAAAGAGAACAAACAAACACATACTAGGCTACTAGTTTAAAGTTATTATAGGTGGCCTACGTCGAAGATAAACTGAACTGAATATCATTTTAAATGGTTTTGCATTACAAACATAAAGGATATAGATTTAACAGTAATTTGAATTCAGCGCTTCATTTCAAAGACATGACAAAATGTAAAGTAATCATAATTGTACCACAATGCGTGTAATACAAAACATATAAATAAGTCACACTACAAAGTAGTGTTAGGTGATAGTTAAAACAAACTGAACTAAAAAGATTATCTCTTGCTCAACAGAAACCTTCAAACAAAAACAGTTTATGACGTGAATGCTGAAATTAGTTCCAGTTCACCTTCCTCTTACGTGCAGCATCTGAAATTGGATGCTGTTGCAGACTTGACTCCTGAAATTTGGAGTCGTGTTCGTCTGAAGAGATCCAAAACTCGGTGACGAAGACCGAAGTCGCTCAAAACGAACCCTCGGCATCGTTTAGACATCAGAAAACACCCAGACTGCAAAAATTAGAGCAATTTAGGTAAAGAGGTATTCTCATTGTATCATATGGAGTCCAACTGTTTATGACTTACAATCGTTACAAATTGCGTTTTGTAGGAACTTTACAATGCACGTTTTAAAAATTGAATACGTAAAAAGCTTTTAGAATTTTTTTATGTTATTG
The DNA here is from genome assembly GCF_021130785.1 of Homalodisca vitripennis. Classification (NCBI taxonomy): domain Eukaryota; kingdom Metazoa; phylum Arthropoda; class Insecta; order Hemiptera; family Cicadellidae; genus Homalodisca; species Homalodisca vitripennis. The sequence goes on from NW_025784390.1 coordinate 6,314, forward strand.
TATGATTTAATAATATTTTATCAATAGTATTTAAATAGAAGTTAGTATATTATAAACTACCACAAGGGTTTAAAAATATTATACTAATCACTGCTTTTATATACTGAAATACTTACATTTAAGAAAAGAAATTCTAATCAGGACATCCCAATTGATCTTAAGTAAATCAATTTTATGCCTGTACCTTGACAAATTAGCTATGGGTTTTTCATAAATGTTCAAAAACAACACTCATTTTTAATGTTATAAGACACTGAGCAATTCAATATAATTTGTTGTGTGGTTTTACTAACAACAAGTTAAATCTTTTTAAAATTATTGGTAAATTTATATTTAAAATAAATCAAATTTCACTGAAGATTTAGCGCAGAGATCTTTATGATTTACATTGTGCTGTATGGATATAGATTAACTTATACAGGCTGGAAATGCCACCCAAGCGTGCGCTTGTAATGTCAATGTCTTCATTAGTAAGTTTGGTCACCAAATAAATTATTGTTTATTATTATTTTTTACATTTTCCTAGAGATTCTTATAATATCCTTTGTATGTAATTATAAAACCTATTGGTTTTGGTGGCAAGAGAGGCATTCATTTTGCAAACACTTTTCAGTTGCAGAAGAAGCAATCAATGCTTAATTTGTTTGTTACTTTTTCAGAAATTTAACTAAACTAAACTTATTAGTGACCTATGTATTTTGATGTTTCAGTCTACATCCAAAATTATTAACTGGTAAATAAGATGTATTTTTTCTTTAAAAATAATGAGCATAAACGTTAAATAAAACAACTATGAATATTTAATTTATAGATTTCCATTATCTAAATACTTGAATTTAGAAAAATCACCACTTATATTAATTTTGATTTATTTGTGTATTGTAGAATATAGGCTCCGTATTGCAATCTAATAATTTGTTCTCCTCATTATGAAATTGAATAAAATTTAATTAAGGAGGAGACAGATTTTTCCTAATATCCCAATTTTTTATTTATGATAATAATACAAGTATGTTATATATAAATTATTTCTACTATATACAGTTAAAACATTTTTGTGTAATTTTGGATTTAAATTAATCACATCTGACGGGGAAATACATTTTAGTAAATTTTAATAAATGCTTAAGGTTAGTTTTTAAATTCAAAAAATTAATTTATGTATCAAGTTTAAAATGTGGAAAATAAATTAGACACTTTCTCTCTTCTACCCCCTCCTACTTAGTAAACTTTGTTGATCAGTTTTGAGCAGCCTTTAAAAAAATAAAAATTTGGATACTCTAGCAAATGCGTACTGTGAATAAATAAATGTCAAATTTCGGTATGATGTGGGAATACATGGGGTACACGCAAATGTATGCACAGTACACATTCAAGCTATAGATATACGGCAAGTTAAAAATTTTTTACTGTATTTTTATTACGTGGAGTATAGTTCTTCTTAGCCACTGAAATATATTTTAACTATATTATTTACACTTGTATTATTTTGTAAAGAATTTAAAATTTCACATAAGGGATCAGAACCTTCCACATGCACCTATAAAATACCTATAACTATTATTGAGAAACTTTTAAGGAAATTATTATTGCCTTGTCGGAACGCTAACTGTTCCAAGCAAAGCCCAAACAATTTGAAACTGTTTTAAAAATTGATATGCTAAGTTTTATTGGTCAACTTGGTCTGCATTTTTCGTTTCAATATGGCGACCGTTTAGAAGATAAAAAAATTAAAATTCCGTTATTTTAGAACCTGAGGAAAAAACGTGTTTTTGAAATGCTTATAATACGTACTAAAAATGTTGTAAGAAGTTATTGCTTGGTATCTCGAATAGTTTTAGAGACATTGAGTACATGTAGATCAACAAAAGTGGCCAAAAAATATGTCTCTTTATTTCGAGACTGAGCATGAAGGATTATTGTTTTTAGCTATTTGAAAATATATCGCATAGTAAAAAAGTACTGTAACATTATAAAATATTCCAAATTAGGATTCATGCATGACTGTACATACACCTAAGACGTCTCCGTGTCAGTTTTTATTTCCGACCCGTAATTTAACCTCATTTTCGAAGTTAAGTGGTAAAGAGGACCTTATGTGTATTACCTCGTATAAAAACATTTTTATTTCGTAATGTTAAACACTTTCCCTGTATCCCATCTTGATTTAACTGTGATTCATGCAGATCACATGCAGTATCATAAGATGGATATCAATAAATAAGCGAGTGATGGACGCTAGCGTATTTTAATTATACTTCGAAGTGTTTATTGATAGATGTTTAATTTTGCTCAGCTATTCATGTTATTGGGGCTGCCTAAAGTATATTGCGGGTTGGCCACTACACATACTTGGTATTGTCAGTGCAAGTAATTATTCATATTATTATCAAGCCATGTCCAGAATGATAATTATATTGATATTATTAATTAAAAAACCGAGTGAACTGATTCTCAGCTATACGGATCGCAATAAATACTTGATATATATTAAAACAATCATGGTTATCAGAAATAAATAAATGGCAAAACAGAATACAACACTAATGATCTTCATACACTAAATCAATTAAAACTTAATTTTAGTTTTTAAGTACTTTAAGTAATGTGCTATTAATTGAATGAATGTCCTCGTACCTATCGGTGAAGTGTAGCTGTCGAGTAACAGTGAAGCCACTGATAGTAAATTCTTGTCAATGAAGCCCTATTGTGAATGCCTGGAGAAACGATTTACAGTGATCAGAGCCTTCATCTAGAGGAGATTGTAATCATTGTGGTTCCTTTGATAACTAACTAACTCTAAACTCATTACAGTTAAGAGTCATCTCGTTAAGAGTTGCGCACCATCGTTATTTCCTTTTCTTATATTCTAGTACAAGTAATTACTGAATGAGGTTCAAAATAGTACTGTTCACATTTAATTCGTTGGATACTAAAATTTATCGCAGCAGTGTAGGTTTTGTTACCCAACATAAGCAATTGTGTTAATTGCACATCAAAATAATAAAATATGAATGTTTTTATTCTTCGTTAAGTTTAAAATCTGGAAAACAGGGTATTTCCTTCTCGATAAATGACAGAGCAAAGAGTTTGGGCTCAGATTAATGTTCAAATTTTAAGGTAAACACTCATCTAGTTATAATTAATTTAATTTAAAACATAAGAATAATTCTCATAATAACTCATTGGAATATAAACTCATTGGAATTAATCTTAGTTGATTCTTTATGGATTCTGTTTGTGTTACTATTTACGTTGACTAATTATTTTAATTATTACTAAGGCGGTGTTTAGTACCCCAGAGATAAGTAAAACTAATGAAACTATTAAACCACTCGGTATAACTATACCATGAGCTTCTAACCGGTCAAATAGTTGTGAAATTGTTTTGAAAAAACTAACGTGTGTTAAATTAAATATAGGTGAGCCTTGTGCAAATGCAGTTACATTAGAAAAACTCGAAATAGTTTAACTGTCGTTTTTGTTTACCTTTTCTTAGTTTTTAATAAAAAAAATTATAAAATTGTAATTTATTGCCTACTTCCTATAATTTTTGTAACTACTTAGTTTTATGAAATTTATATAAAACTGTTTAGAGAGCCACATTATAAAAACTAATTAAACTTTTTCAGTTTATTTGGCTGCAATTTATTTTTGAGAAAAATTATTAAAACAAAGCAACAATTCTGCAACTTGAAAAGCTTATTAATTGCAAAATTGTATATAAGAAATTGCAGAGAGAGATGTATTAATGGAAGGAAATAATATGTACTCATGATGTCTTACTATTTCTCTCATGTCTGAATATCTTATATGAAAATATCTCATGAATAAATTAAGCTATATATTAAATATTTTACATACAACCTCTGCGAAGCTTTTTACATCATAAGTGGTGTGGTGTACACCTATTTGTTTTATAATTAGTACATAGAAGCGTTTTAACTTCAGTTCTATTCGTTTTATATGTAACGTTGTGGTATAATGTTTTTGATCAATAATGACATGTCACCAATATAAAGTTACTCGGTATGTTTAAAACTTATTACCTTCTATATTTAAAAATCATTGTAATAATTTAAGCTATACAAATTACAGAGAAACATATCGTACCATGATCTGAAAATCTGATATGATTTTCTTCAATACAACGGTGATTCGATATGTTATGAGCTTTGTTCAGTAAAAAAGGTTATTTTAAAATTACTGACTAAAAAGACATCATATATTAAACGCAAGATTATACTAATGTGAACGGGGGATTAACTCACATGACAGATAGCTGCAGCGTAGTAAAGATGATATCACGCTAGGAGAGGGTAGTTAATGAGAATGACAAATGTTTGGAAATACTTCAAACCTGCTGAACCGCTACAGTGGTCCGTTTCTAACTACAATGCTTTGGTTATTTTATGAGATTGAATTAGTGTATGTGATATCTCAGTGTGAAATAACATTTAAGTTGTTAGAATGGTGTTAAAAATATTATATACAATGTGTTTACTGAATGAATTTGGTATTGTCATCAGTAATCTAAATACAAAGGGTGTTTGCCCACTTAAAAAGACAATAGAATTTTAACATACTGATTTCTGTACGTAACAAGGCTGTGGTAATTAATTTTTCCTCTTTTTTTCAAGAAATAATTAGAGTTTGTTTGTTTATAGCAGGATCTTTTTTTGTTTTTTGGCGGTTCAAGGTATTTTACATAACTGGTCCGTTATGTGTTGTAATTAATATACGTAGAGTAACGAGTTGGCAGAATTAACGGTTTACTCTTTTAGATCTGCACAGAGCAACCGACCAATTTAATGTTAAATATGAAAACATATGCATATATGTTAACAGACCAAAAAAGAAATTATGGATCTATTTAACACAATTTTGTTATTTCGTTTTTGAAAATAAAGAAGGATTGATGAAAACTATGGCGATGGTTTACAGTAAGATAACGATTTCAAACTTGGCTGTCAAGCTGAAAGTTAATAAACAAGGAATTATAAGCTCAGGACTTCCTGTTGCCATGGGTTAGGAATACTATTATTTTATAAATCTCTCCAGAAGCTTACAATAGACTCCTAAGTGGGTTTTAATAGTTATATTTAATTTAACGTAGTTATTATATACCGTTTGAAATTTTTGACATAGTATTATGATTCTAGATTGTGTCCACCCATTTGTAAAGCATGGATAAGAGGAAAACTAATGATAACTGATACTGATATATTAACCCACATATAATGCTCCCTTACTTACATATTAGAGGGAGACACTAAAACATACTAGAGGCAATTTAAAAGATGAAATTTATCCGGGTAAACATATTTTCTTCATAAAAAGCTAATTATCATTACTGCGACCTAATTATGTTTTAAGAATATTGTAATATAACATTATACTGAATGTTAATATACAAAATTTTTTGTTTTTATTATGATGACCCTAAATAGTCTCGAACTCATAAGATTTAAGTAGATACTGGTGGAAATTAAAACTGCACCCTTTTAGAAATATTCAGGTTTATTAAATCAATTCAAATGTCAATTATTAACCTTGTATTCCACCAAAAAAATGTTGTGAACAATAGGTTAAAATTACTACTTCCTTAGGCAAGGCACTTTCGATTTAATATTGGCTCACTGTCCTTTAATACGTGAGTATAAAATATAAAAAATAAAATAATAATCTTGAATAAATCTGAATGAAATAAATTAAATAGGCTTCTTCTCAAAAACTAATAAAATAATAATAATAAACTTCCTTCAAATTAAATTCTCAAACAAAAAGTAAACAGTTCTCAACAGGATCTTTTCACCTGCAGCTCTTAATTTTTACTACAATCCTTAGAATTTCAATTAAATTTTACGTTCGACTTTAATAAATTACTCCTTTACAATTCATATATATATTATAGTCCTCACTCAACAGAATTTGATTGTTAATTTCAAATTTTCAATTCCAATTTTAAATTAATTCACTTCTTAATTTTGCAAATTTCAAATTTAGAAAAATTTAATAATTCAGTCAAAGTACTTAGCTCTTTGGTCGTGAAGGTCTTGGAGTTCGGTATTAATATAGTTTATACCGACGGATCCTACGCCCGACACTAGTTTTAAACTCGCACTAAAATGACTTTACTCTCTCGCTTCTCAACTCGGAATGGTAGCAGAACGTGGTTTCTCGGCCTGCACCGACTACGCTCCTGTTCCTGCAGGTCTGTTTAAATCTCTCCCAACGCAGGTTAACCGCCTAACCAAGATAGAGTCCACTGTAAACTACTGTTTAGCATTCACTGCCATCAAGTCAGGTCTAGACCAGATTCCAAGCGCGTTGTGCCTGCCGCTGGATTACAATATAAATTTACTTTTTTATTCCCTATCCATTTACAATTCTAAAATAAATTTTTATTTATTAAATTTTTATTTTTATTTAAAGTATACCATGTAATTGGTATAAACATTTAGAACAACTCTGACGTAAATAGTAGTTTTCCGATGTTTTCATATTGTAAAGCAGTAGAGGTGACAAATAATAAACAATACGATTAAATAAAAAGGTATAAAAATATGAATATATAAAAAAGATATACAAAAATTATATAAATTATTATAAACTAATTTAAAATTTGTCTACGTTACTTATCCATTTGAGGAAGGGATCATATATCGCATACCATACGTAGGGAATGATAATGATTGTATTAACAGTAAACGAATGCAAATAAATGTCTGACAAACATTCGCCGTACCTCAAACTGACTCTTAAACTCATCGAGTTATAAAAAGTTAAATTTGGTTCTTAATATTAAAATAAATACTCTAATGAAACTTCAAATAAATTAATTTTCTAGAACCCTCTGACACACTTACGATGAAGCACACAGAATAGAACTATCTGTCACTCCACTAAGTAAAAATGTGGTATTAAAGTCATATTGATTACAAATGAATATTCAATTTACATCAATGTGATATTAAAGTGAGACGACCAATGCTATCAATAAAGATTTCAAAAATTAAACTGCAATAGATAAACTGAATATTACGCATGCTAAACTTAACTGAATATTCTGTATTCAATGAATATTAACTTGAAAATGTTTCTAGTTCAACAGATTATTAGAAAAGAAATGTATCTATTATCATTGCAAAGAGAGGGAAGGGGATAGATACCGTAGTTAGAAATACTCATAATGTTAGTGAGGACCTCAACAGTCAACACAGCATTAAACAATGCAATTTGTAATTATGTCGTGTTTTGGGTTTCATTTCAGAAAATTATGTTTAGATTTTTAGAGTAGGAAAGCTGAAATATTATTTATATAAACAAATATGATGTGTAATGCATGCATTAGATACTTATACGAGAACATAAGTAATTTAACTCTTAAAACATTAAGTTAGATGAATATTGTTGTGAGTAAGTGTTATTATACTTGATAATACGTAGTTTGTAGTAAATTATGTTAAACGTTAAATGTTTCTGTATTCAACATTTTTATCTTATAATTAAGTCGGTATTAGGCAAATATTCTTATCTATAAAACTGCTTAAATCCATGGGTTTTACCATTCATCTCGATTTGGTTTGTATAGAAATAAAGCTTCATGCAGAATTTCAAGTCTGCAAGTTAATTGATTCTAGTGATGTAGTGATGTAATTGGTATACACACCCCCCCCCTTAAAGCGCTTGGTATCTGCCAAGTTTAATACTTAAATCTAAGAAACTTATCTCACATCCTTTAGAAATTGTATTTCCACCTAGCTTTAACATGCATCATAAAATCTACAAAACCTTTTTTTTTTATTTATAATATTTGTTTTAATTTATTTTTGATAATAGTTGTAAGAAGTGGCAGCATACTAATTATCAAGTTATTTTAACCAAGCGTTAGTTATTATAAATTCCTTTTAAAAGAGTCCATACATTATCAGATAGTTTTTGAAAACTTAAACAATTAAGTTCCCCAATAGAAACCTTGACCTAAACTATGGCAAATATTAAGAGTCCAATTGCCACCTACATTTTTACAATTCTAAGTCCTACCATAAAGATAGTCCATCCAGATAATCCTTCACAATGGGTCGAACGAGGTAGACGGTGATTGTTGTCGTCCTTGGAACCTTTGCCCTGCACGGCTGTGTGTCCTTGGCTCGTCCATTCACTGGTTGACGCAGCTTCATATAGAATTAAAACATATCCCCAGACGGGGGTGTCAGTTCTTATTTTATTATTTTTACCTATACCGTTGTTTATCATAGAAATAACAGTCTTTTTTCTTCTGTTCCCCTCTTCCTTGGCATAAATTTTATCAAACTAACAAGTTTAAATTAATATTCCAACATTCGTGTTAGTTATTAATTTACATACAAACATAAATAACACATGTTAATAACATTAATTACGGACCATAAGTTTCGGATTTGTGCATTATTCAGAAAAATAAATACTGAATTGTTTTAATACACTCCTCCTCTCCCAAACCATGTAGTTATCGCAACTGTTTACTTCACCTGTGCCCTTTTATCTAAATCATAAACTTTTTATTCCTTTTGAGGTTTCTTCAAGTTTAAAATACATTTTTACAAGATTACAATTCAAGTTAATATTTACAATTTAACAGGGCTGTAGAATTTCCTCAATTGTTCAATATATTTTAATTTAATCTTCCTTGTCACTGAAATTTCTCAAATCAAACATACATACATACAGCGTACATCTAATATAGTTTTTCTTCATTCTTACAACTAATTTAATTCGTCATAATTTTTAATCAGTTCCTTTTTTAAAATTTTTTTTGTAATTCAAATTATTTACCCCTCGGTAATTATTTTGTTTTGTTATATTTAAATATGCATTCTTCTTTCCCCAGTGGGTTTCACATCCTGCAAGTGTATTCTACGGAACTCATTCAATTCTTTTAAATTTTGAACTACATATGAGTTGGAGCTAATAATTGAAATTATTCTGAATGGTCCTTCATATTTCAGATCTAGCTTATATCGCTGATTTTTAATTCTACAATAGACTACATCATACATTTTTAATTGCCTGTGATTTCGGTTGTATCGGTTTCTTCTCGAATTCAGCTCATTTTGTCTTTTTAAATTTTGAATAGCTTCAACCATCTTTGCATTCTTATCTTTGCTCCATTTTTCATCACAAATATCTTTAATTTGCCATTTTTAGTGACAAACCATCATTTGTTTTGAAACTGAACATTAATTCAAATGCAGGCGACTTTATGCTTTCATTGTGACAAGTATTTAGGGCCATTTGCACATGGTACAAATCCTTGTCCCAATTCTTTTTACAGTTATGATAATAAGCTGTCAGAATTTGATTTAAATTTCGAATTTGCCTTTCACTTTTATTTCCTTGAGGAGTATAAGGTATAATGGTCCTTTGTTTTATGCCCAAATTAAACAAATAATTTTTGAATTCCTCGCTGACAAAATATGTTCCATTATCCGTCACGAATTCTTCAGGCAAAGAAAATTTTTTGAAAATATTATATTCTAATGCATTAATTACATTACCTGAGGTGCATTTCCTGAGTGGCATTATCCAATTATATTTGGTGAAGTCATCTACTGCTATCAGGATGTATTGCATTCGATTGGATGATGCAGGTAATGGCCCATAAATATCCATATGTAACTTCTGCATTGGACGACTGCTCAGATTGCTGTTCAAAGGTCCTTGGTCCCTCCAGTTGCTACTTTTTGCTTTCAAACATACTTCACAACATTTTACATTATTTTTCACATAATCATTTAGTTTAGGGTGATAAAACCTTTCATTTATTTTCTGTTGTGTTTTTAAAATGCCGAAGTGACAGCCAGACAATGAGTTGTGATAATACTCGTATACAACCTTGAATAAGTGCTCAGGTAAATAGATCCTTTTAGAATTGTTTTTATTGTTCACATAAAATAACACCCCTTTTTTCCACACTGTAAACATCACTATTGGTATAGTTCAATACACCCTTCATAATTTTAGTTATATTTACATCCTGCTTCTGATACGTTTTTAAGTCCATAAAGCTAAAAGGCATCGTACTTATACTATTTATAGACACTGTTTCCTCTCTTATTACTAAGTCCTTATTATTTACAGTTTCATTGTTCATTTTTAAAGAGTTATCGTTCATCTTGTCCTTATTCACTAATTTTTCTAGTTCATGTAACACATTGTTGTCAACTTCACTATCTTGAAATAATCTAGATAAATAGTCCGCTACTGGGTTCTGATTACCTTTAACATGCGTAATTTTAAATGGTAGAGTCAATATAACCTCCCACCCAGCGCCCTAATTTTCCTAATTTACGAAAGTGGGACAATACCCAAAGCCAATGCTGAGTTGTCGGTCACTAAGTTGAATGGTCTAATTTCTAGGAAATTACGGAACTTATTTATTGAACAGACTACTGCCAAAGCTTCCTTTTGATAGGTAGTAAGTTTCACCTCACTTTCATTAAATTTCCTCGAATAATAGGCCACCGGTTTTAAATGTCCATTGTCCGCTTCCTGTAATAAACAGGAACCGAGGGCCTTATCACTCGCGTCGCATTGGACTGTGAACTCCTTGTTGAAGTCAGGGATGGCTAATACGGGGGGACGGGTAACCGCTCGTTTCAGTTTATCGAACGATTCCTGACATTTTTGGTCCCACATAAATTTGGTTCGACTTCTTCCTCATTTCATTGAGTGGATGAGCTATTTTCCGCATAATTTGGAATAAATTTAGAGAAATAACTAGTCATCCCTATGAACCTCGCAATACCTTTCTTGTCCCGGGGTCTCGGAGATTCTAATAACGTCCGTGTACGGTCAGGGTCCATTCTTATAGTGTCTTTGGAAACCAAATGTCCCAGAAATTTAATTTCATTATAACAAAATTTTACTTTCTCCGGATTCACAGTAAGATTATTTTTTCTTTAAACACTCTAACACTTGTTTCAAATGCATATAATGTTCCTCCAATGTCTTCGAATACACAATAATATCGTCCCCAAAAAAGGCGAGAGTGCAAGTAAATCTCAATTCTCCTAAGATTTTATTCATATATGACGACAATACCCCACTTCCAATTAATAATCCAAAAGGAATTCGTTTAAAGCTGTAACTTCCGAAAGGTACCGAGAACGTAGTTAACTCCTGGCTTTCCTTCGCTAAACTTATTTGATAAAAACTTTTGGTTAAGTCTATTACTGAGTAATAATTGTTTCCCTTCAAATGGTAATATAGTTCGTGCATGTCGCCTATAGGATAACTCACTCCTTCCAACTTCTTGTTTAACTCCTTGTAATTAACTACTAATCTTTCCGATTTTCCATCTTCCTTACCTACTAAAAAGGCTGGACTCGAGTACTGACTCACACTTGGTTGAATAATGTCCTGTTCCAATAATTCGTCAATAATTTTTTTAATTTTAATTGTTTAGGTGGATTTAATGGATATGGTCTAAGTTTTACGGGTTCATGATCTTTAACTTTTAATTTATACTCATAATCTAGAGTTTTACCAATTTTGTCGGTAAATACCGTTGGAAATTCCTTTATAATTTTTATTATTTCATTGCTGGCCTCTTCGCATCCTATTTTATAAGTGTGATTGGTGTTCATACACGCTACTGTAATATTTTGCACAAATTTTATACACTTCTCTACATTAAAGTCAAATCGACAACAATTATTTTTCAAGTCTATTAACAAACCAGAAATGTTTTATAAAGTTCGCTCCTAAAATTGCCTTTTGGGCTAAGTCCTTCACTATAAGAAATTCCACTTTCCAGGTGAACCTATCTATTTTAATTTTTTATATTTACACTGCCGATTACGGACATTTTTTTATTTTCAGCACTCATACATGTCAGGTTAGATAACTGGTAACACTTTACAATCTTATTCTCTAATAATAGTTTATACAGTCTAATCACTTATTATATTTTATACTACTACCAGTATCTAATAATACATTTCATGATATATTCTTGCCAAAATCTATTTCTAAGCTATGCAATGAACTGACATTTTCCGAATTTTTCTTTTGTCAAGTATGATTTAATTTAGCAGATAATTCATGTGAATTTTTGTTGGACACAATTTTAGGTAACCGGGAAAGTTCGCCCTTCCTTAACTCATTGTTCGAACTTTCCCTACTAACTAGTTTTTTGACTCCTGTACATTACGACCTACATTTTCGGGGTTAATAGCTGGAGTGTGGTTTACAATAGGTCTCCGCTGGTTTACAACAGGTTTCCTGTTTAGCTCCCGGCACTGATAAGCATAATGACCAGGTCTATTACATTTATAACAAGTTATTGTTTCTTGCCTCGCCCTGATGCTGTTAACCGGTACATTATACTTCCTAATCACATTCAAATTATTCCCTGTTTTCCTCACGTTGTCAGCATAACCTACATTATTCGCCCTTATACACATCTCATCCAGTTCGGAATATGTGCTCGGATTTCCCATAAACACTAGTTTATTTCTGGTTTCAGGATTAATTCCCACCTTAATTAATTCCACAACATCCCTTTCATTTATATTACAACAAAGTACTTCTACTGATTCCTTAATGTATATAATGTAGTTGGATAAGCTTTCATTATATCTTTAGGGACGGTGCACCTTTTCAAATTTCAAAAGTTCACGCTGATGATATGGCAAGAAATAATTCAATAATATTTCAAGCATTAATTTGACCGTGACATTGTCCTGTTTTATTTCCAATAGTTTCGACAAAAGAGCTCCCTGACTATGTGAAATCGCAATCTCCATAATATCCTCTTCCGTACATCTAGTTTCCTTTTTAAGTTTCAAGATTATTTTAAAGAATTCTAATAATTCTTGAACATTTAATCCATCGCAGATTTTTAACTCCTTCAAATAACGCTCAATGGGGTTCGGTAGTTTATTATAACTTAAATGTGGCCGTCCCGAAACAAACACATCATCTCTCATATTTAGACCAGACTTATCTTTCACTTCCGGTTTACCAGCCTCTTCCGGCTCACCTTCTATTTCCAGATTGGAATCAGATAACTTGCGCACCAAGCTATCAGATGTTTCCTTGTCAATTTTTAGGTTTTTTATTTTTAACAACAATTCACTTAATATACTATTCCGGTTTTCAACATGTTTAGCTATATCCTTCTCTTCGATTTTAAACAATTTACTTAAGTTAGTCAGACGGCGCTGCCAATGATTTATTTTTGTTTCACACCTAACTATGTCCAATGTTAGTCCCTGTTCAATGGATTCCTCCAGTCTAGTTCCTAATAGTTGGGTTTCTAACTTAATTTTATCCCATTCCTCCTTGAAAGCGACATTTCCACTCAGGTTCAAATAATTACTATTTACATCATGACTTATTAACTGCCGTAACTTTTTCCTTAAATCTATCACCTTAAGACTAGGAGACACTTCCACACCTCTTAACCTAATTTCATAGTCCAATTCCTCCTTGGTTAACAAGTCCACCTTAAGTGCCATTTTAAAAGTTTAATATTAAACACTTTATAATTTTCCAGTATCCAAGCCACTTATTAATTTACAACCACTAAGTTCAATTTTATTAAGGTTCACCAGAATAGAGCAGAGTGGCGCACTTATTTGTATACTGAATGTTAATATACAAACATTCTTTTTTGTTTTTATTATGATGACCCTAAATAGTCTCGAAACTCATAAGATTTAAGTAGATACTGGTGGAAATTAAAACTGCACCCTTTTAGAAATATTCAGGTTTATTAAATCAATTCAAATGTCAATTATTAACCTTGTATTCCACCAAAAAAATGTTGTGAACAATAGGTTAAAATTACTACTTCCTTAGGCAAGGCACTTTCGATTTAATATTGGCTCACTGTCCTTTAATACGTGAGTATAAAATATAAAAAATAAAATAATAATCTTGAATAAATCTGAATGAAATAAATTAAATAGGCTTCTTCTCAAAACTAATAAAATAATAATAATAAACTTCCTTCAAATTAAATTCTCAAAACAAAAACTAAACAGTTCTCAACAGGAATTTTTCACAAGTTCCTACAGGATATGGTGCAGCACCTGCAGCTCTTAATTTTTACTACAATCCTTAGAATTTAAATTAAATTTTACGTTCGACTTTAATAAATTACTCCTTTACAATTCATATATATATATATATATTATAGTCCTCACTCAACAGAATTTGATTGTTAATTTCAAATTTTCAATTCCAATTTTAAATTAATTCACTTCTTAATTTTGCAAATTTCAAATTTAGAAAAATTTAATAATTCAGTCAAAGTACTTAGCTCTTTGGTCGTGAAGGTCTTGGAGTTCGGTATTAATATAGTTTATACCGACGGATCCTACGCCCGACACTAGTTTTAAACTCGCACTAAAATGACTTTACTCTCTCGCTTCTCAACTCGGAATGGTAGCAGAACGTGGTTTCTCGGCCTGCACCGACTACGCTCCTGTTCCTGCAGGTCTGTTTAAATCTCTCCCAACGCAGGTTGGCCGCCTAACCAAGATAGAGTCCACTGTAAACTATTGTTTAGCATTCACTGCCATCAAGTCAGGTCTAGACCAGATTCCAAGCGTGTTGTGCCTGCCGCTGGATTACAATATAAATTTACTTTTTTATTCCCTATCCATTTACAATTCTAAAATAAATTTTTATTTATTAAATTTTTATTTTTATTTAAAGTATACCATGTAATTGGTATAAACATTTAGAACAACTCTGACGTAAATAGTAGTTTTCCGATGTTTCATATTGTAAAGCAGTAAAGGTGACAAATAATAAACAATACGATTAAATAAAAAGGTATAAAAATATGAATATATAAAAAAGATATACAAAAATTATATAAATTATTATAAACTAATTTAAAATTTGTCTACGTTACTTATCCATTTGAGGAAGGGATCGTATATCGCATACCATACGTAGGGAATGATAATGATTGTATTAACAGTAAACGAATGCAAATAAATGTCTGACAAACATTCGCCGTACCTCAACTGACTCTTAAACTCATCGAGTTATAAAAAGTTAAATTTGGTTCTTAATATTAAAATAAATACTCTAATGAAACTTCAAATAAATTAATTTTCTAGAACCCTCTGACACACTTACGATGAAGCACACAGAATAGAACTATCTGTCACTCCACTAAGTAAAAATGTGGTATTAAAGTCATATTGATTACAAATGAATATTCAATTTACATCAATGTGATATTAAAGTGAGACGACCAATGCTATCAATAAAGATTTCAAAAATTAAACTGCAATAGATAAACTGAATATTACGCATGCTAAACTTAACTGAATATTCTGTATTCAATGAATATTAACTTGAAAATGTTTCTAGTTCAACAGATTATTAGAAAAGAAATGTATCTATTATCATTGCAAAGAGAGGGAAGGGGATAGATACCGTAGTTAGAAATTCTCATAATGTTAGTGAGGACCTCAACAGTCAACACAGCATTAAACAATGCAATTTGTAATTATGTCGTGTTTTGGGTTTCATTTCAGAAAATTATGTTTAGATTTTTAGAGTAGGAAAGCTGAAATATTATTTATATAAACAAATATGATGTGTAATGCATGCATTAGATACTTATACGAGAACATAAGTAATTTAACTCTTAAAAATTTAAGTTAGATGAATATTGTTGTGAGTAAGTGTTATTATACTTGATAATACGTAGTTTGTAGTAAATTATGTTAAACGTTAAATGTTTCTGTATTCAACATTTTTATCTTATAATTAAGTCGGTATTAGGCAAATATTCTTATCTATAAAACTGCTTAAATCCATGGGTTTTACCATTCATCTCGATTTGGTTTGTATAGAAATAAAGCTTCATGCAGAATTTCAAGTCTGCAAGTTAATTCATTCTAGTGATGTGCGGATACACTGACAGAGAGACAGACATAATTTATAGTCTTTATGCTGCGTTAGATTGTTTTGCAAACCGTTGTACAGTACCGATTATGTTGTAGTGTATTGGCTCATGTAGTAATATACTGAAAGACTCGTTTAGTAATGTGGTCAGAATCGTGACGTAGAGTACTGATTTTGTTATAGTGTACTGACTCATGTTGTAGTGTATTGACTCCTGACGTAGAGTACTGTTTTGTTTTAGTGTACTGGCTCATGTTGTAATGTATTGACTCCTGACGTAGAGTACTGATTTTGTTATAGTGTACTGACTAATGTTGTAATATATTGACTCGTGTTTTAATTTACAATATTTACTAATTCATGTTGCAGAGTAGATTGTATTCATGTTGTATAGTACTTATTATGATGTAGTGTATTGACTTGCTTAAAGATAGTAGTGCGTGGTGATCGTAATTTTTTCAATTACATTCTTCAAAAACTTCCCAACTAATGTACGTACGTTGTATCTGGCAGTAGCTGTAAAAATCTACATATTTTTCTAATATAAATTAAATGTATACCAGCTGTATAAAATATTGAAAGTGAAGGCAAGTACTTCCATTTAGTCATAAAACGCCAAATCAACGTGCTAGGTAACAAATTGTATGTATTAATTATGAGTTAATTTTAATTGGTTGTAATACAATCTGTGACAATAAAACCTTTATTTGCGCTAGAGCATTCATATAAAACACGTGTTATTTGATAATAAATAAAAATTATTATTTTTCCCCTTGAATAAAAAAATTAAATATGTTAAGAAGTTTTGCTAAGCAAACATCTTTATTACTTTCTAGGGACAAGGACTTCAGTATTTCCACTACCACTTCCTCTAATGCAGTGGGAGTGATTAACTTCTGTATAACTTGGTCGTAACGAGATTAATTCAAACTAGACGTAACTCAACTCTGCCATTTTCTCTATTCGCTTACTTAGTTTAATTTACTAAGTTTTATGATGATAGTAAATTTGTTTAGTGTAGTAATGGTGAGTTCCAAACTAGTTCTCATACAATTCAAACTTAGCTGTATCATAAATTAAAACCAATTTACTCGTATATAAAAGAAAAGTATTGCGTTATACTTTTACGTAGATAAATATAAACACGTTGAATAGAATTGCCTTCACAATAAGAATTATCTTCAGCTAAATGAAAAATTAAATACAATAACCCAACATAAGTAACAAATTTGTAGCTCAGGCAAGTAGTGTGGTTTATAGGAAAGAACAGGTCACGGCTATTTCAAGTCGTACCTGAGCCGGATGGGCAAGGACCGGTTCACTGGATTGCATCTACTGCCCGGGAGTTTTTTCGGTGGATACGGTCTGCGAAAAGATGATGGAGGATGAGGGGAACTGGGATTGTTTGTCACAGTTCGTACGGGGCATCCTCCTGGAAAAGAAACCCGATCTGGACCGCGAAGTGGCCCAGATCCCTTGACTGAGTGGCTGGATAAGGGGCGAGCCCCACGGGCTTAAGCCAAATTTATGCCTAGCCTGAAGTAATGTAATAAACAAACCCAGGTTAGAATCCTAAAGAGTAGAGGAGGTTTTTAGTGGGTAAACTCGCTTTTAGGGGAGTCCCACACTACAGGCTGGCCAACTGCATTTTTTCTGCCTCTCCCTCAAAAAAAAAAAAAAAAAAAAACAAAATAACAAAAAAATAACAAAAAACTACATATTTTGTTGCTACTACTAACGAATATTTCAAAAATTTCCAAACAGTTTTTAATAAACTTATTTGACAAAATATACTGTATTGCATAAATAAAGCAGCTTTACTCTTATATAACACAACTCGCCTTCGGCTCGCTGGGGGCTACGCCCCCAGGCCCCCAAAGTAAACGCTTGCAAATTCGGGGATAAGCGGAATTCGGTGACTGGTTAAGTCCGGACATTAAGTAAATGACAAGGGATTTAAAAATTGACCTTTTTCATAGATTTTTTTCCGGATTCGTAAAAACTTTTGACTTTGAGGGCATTTTGCGGTTAAACCGTTAGAGATACGACAAAAAGTGACTGGACCTTTCTTGTTGGAAATTTAATTTTGTCTTTCGACTGTGCCCTCAGATCTGATCTACGACCTATGGTTTAGCCAGAAATGAGCTCGGGAGAAAAGTCTGCACGGGTCAGCTATCTTGAATTGTTTAGTATAAACATAATAAAAACCTACCTCAAGGCAGTATTTTAAGTCGAACAGGGGGTTTAATATCACCAGGAGACTATCTAGTAATGTTAAGGAGGTTAAGACATGAGGGGGTTTAATTTCGTCAGGATATTGTCTGGTCATATGAACAAATTCCCAGGGGGGGTTAACGTTACCGGGGGATAAGACTCCAGGGGGTTATCTGGTCATACCAGGATCTTCCCAGGGGGGGGGTTAAGAGATTTGGTGACTGGTAAAATTCGGACATGAGGTCATGGCAGGAAATTCCCTGGGGGGGGGGTTTAATGTTACCAGGGGGGTTAACACATCAGGGGGTTGAATGTACAGGAAGTTATCAGGTCATACCAGGAAATCCCC
Organism: Homalodisca vitripennis; assembly: GCF_021130785.1. Lineage (NCBI taxonomy): Eukaryota > Metazoa > Arthropoda > Insecta > Hemiptera > Cicadellidae > Homalodisca > Homalodisca vitripennis. Next base: position 24,795 of record NW_025784390.1, read on the forward strand.
GGGGGGGGGTTAATATTACCGGGGGTTAATGACACACTTGGGCCTTTTTTAGAGGGTATTGTGTCTGTGAACATAATAAAATATTCCTCTGTCCCTATCTACTATTGACGCTTAGCTAACGCTCAGCCAACTCCCGAAGTCACTGAACCTTTTCTGTAGATCACGTGATTTCCTAAATCCCGTTTAAAATTTGTTTTGAGTTACAACCAACCGTTTAGCCGCTATCAAGCCCGGAATGTAAATTTTTAGGCGAAAATGTCCAATATTTTCACTTAATCGCGTTTTGCGGTCAAACTAAGGGAAATATAGTAAAAAGTCACTGGACCTTTTTTGTAGGTCATCTTATTTCCTAAATAAAACGTTGGTCTTATTTTGACCTCCGACCAATGGCTTCGCCGCTATCGACCCAAAAAACAAAAGTTTCGCGTAAAAGTTACAACAAAATTGTACATAATCACGTTTTTCGGCCAAACCAATCGAGATAGGGCAAAAGGATTACTGGACCTTTTCTGTAGATCGCGCAATTTGCTAATTTGATGGGTCAATCAGATTTGAGCTACGACCAACGGTTCGGCCGCTATCGGGCTTGAAACATTATTTTTATCGAAAAAATCTCTGGAATTTCAAATGTTCGAGCGTTTTGTCGCTTAACCATGGAAGATAGAGCAAAAAGTCATTAGACCTTTTTTGTAGTTCACTTCATTCCTGACTATGAATTTTCCGTCAGATCCGAGCTAGCTCCAACGGTTCGCCCGCTATCGGGCTTACAAAAAATGCCTGCAGGGGTGAAGAATGCGCGATTTTTTGGGAATTTTTTTGAGGGGTTGAAAATGAAAAATTCTCACTTTTCGGGATTTTCCTGGTGGTTACACGTGGAAAGCTATCTGTGTACCAAATTTCAAGTCTCTAACTCATCTGGAAGTAGGTTAGAATTAGTATACGTGAGTCAGTCAGTCAGTCAGTTACACATGCGGTTGTATATATATTAGATTTCTATTACTTATAAGTTAATAGAAATGGGTAAATAGAAGGGTAAGTTATAATGTTTAGGTTTCAATTACTATTAAATCTGCATCATATGCAGATAGTAAAGACTTGCTTTACAAGAAATAAAAGTATTAAGCCTTTTCATTTTTATACAATCTAGATGTCCCAATTTTTTTTCAAACATGCAGTATATGCATTACGTACCTTACGTAAATATTGTTACTATCTGAAGTTCTTATTCTTCGTGTGCTGCAGTATCTCTTATAAATGGATAATTTCCTTAATCATATTTTATTATAGTTATAATTTTAACTTAATATATTTTGGTAAAATTGCTACATGCATATTTAATATTTATTGTTGATTGGAAATTTATTTTATTTGACCTAGCTTCTTATTGCCATGGAAGGTATATTATAGATATTAGGATTGCACTGCTAATACAAGAGGCAAAACAACTCAAAATAGTTAAATAACTAATTATGATTGATTAGTATAGTTTTTTACAAGTATTATACCACTTGTTAGTGTTATATATGTGTCATATATACTCCCTAAAAGGCCTGATATTATATGAGTATCATAAACATACTCGTATTTGAAAAATAATGTAAAAGCATTCAAATTCATTATACTAGTTTTGTTTTTGCTGTGTCGACCAGCTATAATTATTTCACTCTACAAACAAATGGATTGAAAAGTAATTAATTTATTATGTTTAATTATGAAGTAGAATAAAAACCGCAAAAATGGAAGAAAATATGTTTGCAGCAAAAGTACTGTGTTCTATTGATTGCAGAGGTAAATTCGACGCATTCATCCGTTATTTCAGTCATAAATGACGTTAGCCAATACGTTTTCATTATACTGGCTAGTTAGCAGCCATTTCAGTTTTCACCTGCCTCTTGAGATAAAAATTTTTCCAATATAGAAGATTAATTAACCGTAGACAAAATTAAAAAATTTAATTTTTTATTATATTCTTAAATAATTACTACATAACTATCAAATTGTTCAATCGCAGTGCCCGGAACTTTAGATTTTTCGAAAACATATAATTATGTAGATATATAATTTCCAAAAGTTTTCATTGCAGAATGAACATTTTGCTACTCAAAAAATATTTTCAGTTGATTATTCGACCATTTAGTGCTCATTAACGTTTTCATAACAATATGACTAAGGAGAGGGTGTAAGGACTCGTCACAAAAACAAATATCCTTATCATAACATGTAATTGAGTATTATTACACTAACACTTACATTTCCGTCATCTCCGTACGAAAAAAATCATCATTGGACACTTTAAATCTTTCCATTAATCTTTTGGAAAATTGTTATAGACGGTGTATTTCAATTTCCATGTAAAGAAGCGGCATTTTGTTACAGGAACTCTCACAGTTGAGATAGAAACTGGAGCAGGAGAGTCCTTCATTTCACAGCTACAGCTTGACTGCTACATATTTACGCATTTGTAGACAAAGCTTCAAGACTGCGTATGGCGTTAGTGGCACAATTGCTGGTATGCGCAAAAGTCCCTTTTCTTGGGTTTCTTCAAGCCTAATCCAATCATGAACCATAAAGGACAAAAGAATAGTACTTGGACTACTGTGAACCTACCCAAACAAATTAAATTAACAACACTTGAGAAAAATGCCCAAACGCCTGCATCCTTAGTGTATCAACATGTCATAAAAACACCAAGCAAGCTAAAATATCATATTCTGTAAAGAAACTCTTCCATAATTAATGAAAATTACTGTCCTTCATTTATTATTTTATTTTTATACGTAGTTTTACTACATATTTTGTTATATTACTAATATTCCGGGTGTGTTCCGCCTATCGGACAGTATCCGAGCCTGCCGTCCTGGTGGTTACCGGAGTCATCCCTGTCAAGCTCTTGGCAGTGGAGAGGAAGGCGATTTATGAGAGACAAGGCGAGATCGGCAAGGACGCAGCAAGATCCGAAGAGCGTGCCCGAACCTTAATACTTTTTAAAAATGCGGTAAGATCAAAAGAGCTCTGAGAAAAATATAATCATTTAAAATTACTTTTGAAAATGTTAAAATAATGTGAAGAATAAACATTACTAGCAAGTAAAATTATTGAGTAGTTTGCATGATACCATTATATATATAGCAGTAAGAAAGTGATAAACTAACACTTATTACATCTAGCTATAGCTATATTGTGGATTTCAAGGCCACACCTCGTCAAGGTAAATTATACAATTATTATCTAAAGAAATTTTTGCTGTATATGGAGGACCGCTTGAAGATATGTTAAACTAATCCAGAGTTATATCAAACTAAATCTGGAGTGACAACGGCGTTGTGAATCTGAAGGTCCCAACTAAGTCCGACCAGACAGTAATTATTGGATATTATACATTTTTTAGTATTTACTGTTTTTTTAAATCTCTGTTAGCCGTCTTTGTTACACTACTTTCGGGAAGTCTGATCACGTAAACGCTTCAAGGCCATCGAAGTGTTGAAAACGACAAGCCGGTCTAGTCGCGCTTAAGAATCAGAACGAATCATAATATTTTTTAGTTCTTTACTTTAAGCAAAGGTTTTTTAATATCAACTGTTATAGTTGAAGGAGAAGGTTCTGATTCAGTTTCTGTGTCGGTCATCACAGTGATGCTATTGCCCATTTATTTCTACCATTTACAGCTTGGAAATCTATAACTATTAACTTTTCGTAGATCTGGTATGACATGTAATAATTTGTTATGTCATTACAAGAATGGTATTGAATGCAGTAAAAGACAATAAATTGCTCAGAAAAATATTAAAAAAATTACAATACCACCAATCAAAAACCGATCCGGATAACCCAGACCTATATGTTGTATACGTACCCTCCAGTTAAGAATCTTTCAGAAAGGATATATTTTACCAAATATTCTTTGACAAATTTTAACAAAAGCGTTATTTTGTAATTATAGAACGATTTTTTACATCTTTATTATGTGATAATTTGTATAATACTTCGTCAAAAAACCCACTCCATAAAAATCTTAAAAGTAAAGGTGTAGAAATGGACTCCAACTCAATGGTGGGTAATAGAACACTAAGTGAACAGTCCAAAGATCAAATATTTAATTACTTAGGGGACTTAAAAAAATATTAATGGAAATCAAAACAACCAAATATTTTTGCGGTTGATTTACGTATAATATCAAATGCCAAACAATTCAAACAAATAATCAATGCCTATATTGAAATGTCATTAAACTTACTTTGAGTGATTGCTGATGTAATCCACGAGTAATTCAATTTTATATTTATATATCTAGATCTGATTAAGTTTAATCGTAATGTCTTGTTTAAAGGTAATATTTCATAAATACAAATCATTGTTTGGTTATTAATTATTCTTGAATTGACCGATAGTCATAAATTCACCGATATCTGAAATGTATTCATGTTCAAAAATGCACAGCTCAATATAATCAGAATAGAGAAACACATTGAATATTCAATGAGTTATAATCGTGGCTTGGAAAAGAGCTTTGAAGTTATTGTGATGGTTATCCAGACTTTATGGAGCTCGAGGGAAGCAATCACTGGTGTCGTTCTGTTGCTCATGCAGATCTTGTAGTAGTTAACAAGATTCATTCAATACAAAATGTAATTTCTATGTATACATTGCATATAAAACTGTGGATGGTTTTGAAAAACGCTAGTATAAAACAAAGAAACATCCCTAACCGCGTCTTTGACATTCTAAATCATCTTTGTTATCAATGATGCGAACAGTTTTGATCGATAATATTTATAAATAATAAAATTTCGTCCTTAACGCGTGTCAAACCTGTTCCACTAGCTTCTACGTTCATCATTGGAAAGGTATCCATCCCCATAAGGGCTCCATTTCAAAGGTGGTATAATCTGAACCAAATATAGAGTGATATTGAGTGATAGCAAATTAAAACAGAATGAGTTTTTATTGTTGAATACTAAGTATAAAATAGTGTAAAGGATTATTGAAAAATAGATATTCAGTTTGTATGATTCCTATTATTCGCCAATCTATTACTAAATAACTCATTTTGCTTAATTTGACACTAAATATGCTATGGTATGAATCATAATAGTTTTATACTAGTTAATAAAAACTTAATTGGTTAATAATTAGTTTTGTGGATTTCTCATTTAACCACATACATTCTACAATTATGATTTTAGTCCATACATTTTCATTCGTAATATTGTTTAACACAAAGTTATTAGGAAATGTGGCACTATCCACGATTGTAATGTTTCTACCGTGTCATAAACCAGCTATTGTTCTGCTCCAGCACCATAAGTTGAGCTGGAAGTAGGAAAATACGTATATGTCATCGAGCAAAGGTTGTACATAGTTCACAATCAAATTATGATCTTCCTACTGTAATACTTGTCTCAAGTTAAACTTTTTGTGACTGAAAACTTCTTATCACTACAAATAATTGATCAGCAACATGGGTTGGATGACTTTTATTATTATTTTTAATTAGATAGCCATAATGAAACCAGGTGCATAGATATAACTTGAATACATATGACACTATCGTATTTTCTATTGAGCTTTTTACTTAAACCAAATATTATTTTGGAGCATTGTTATTCAAATTTAACGAGGCCTTCACTGTTATATTTTAATACTCATTTGGAATATTTGAGTCAACATTTTACAAGCAATTAAAACTAATTTAAAAAAATTTAAATTAAATTTAAACTCCTTAAATTATTATAGTGACTCATTATACTTGTTTAATGTAATATTAACTGTGGATATACTTATTTTTCAATACTTTAGAAGTATTATTGGCTGAGTCGGTCGCGTTGATTATCGGGAATCCCCCCCCCCCCCGAAGAAACCCTGGGAACCTTGTCGCGTTACCTCAACTGACAACTTAATATTGCGCCGTGCCTCCGAGGACCCAGCAGGAGCCATTGTTCCTCACTAGCCCAGGAGCCATCAAAATTCGAATTGAATGTTTCTTAGACCCGTTTATTTCGTTATAATATTAAATTGCATGTGCAAGATCTATCTTCAACCCTAACAATCCCTCATAAGTCGATCTTCTCCCCCTTTCGATAGAGCAGAGGGGGAGATTTGTTGCGCTAGCCACGATTTATGGCTTCAACGTGCTGTATATCGCCTATTGTTCCGCTCCAGCACCAACAGGTGAGCTGGGAGTAGTACAGTACGATCAAATATACGTCAATGAGGAAAGGTCGTACAGTCGGGTTCAGTCATGTGCAGTGCTCTCAGGTTGTCATGATAGAGAGCAGGGGAACACGTACTAAATCCACTCTCTGCGTGTAATTCCAGTATGAATTACGTTTAACACTGCATTACTAGCAATATCAACTAGTATAAAATAGTAATTTTGAACCTTTCGCCTCAACTACAGCTGCAGAACTTCAATTTAAAAATATTTAAAAACTGACAGTGACTTTAAATCCAAACATGCAGATATGTTATTACAAAACATGTCATGTGTAAAACACATTCACACAAATGGAACTTAGTACTATACGACATTAAATCAAATTAAATTGAAGTAGCACAACAATATCACTCAAATTATCAGTTTATTACAATGTACTTCTGAATCGGGTAGTATGAAACTTTTACTTACTGAAGATAGAAATCAATGTACAAAATTAAATTTGTGGATATTGAGGCTGAAGTGATTGGTTTCTTCAGTATCACATATTTTTATTGTTTCTGTTAGGTTTTTATTAAATGATAAACGTTTAAAACTATTTTTACTTAATATTTTGGAGTATTTAGTTATATTTTTAAGTGATTTCTGTGTGGGTTTTATGGATTGCTGTCTTATTACAGAATATTCAAAAGGTTTGCATGCATTTTCAAATTCATATATGAGTTATTTAGCTATTCTTAACTAATACAATGTTTAGACAGGACAACAATTTAAACCAAAACAATTTAATCACAAAAATATAATAATATGGGTCAAATAGATACATTTTATGGCTAAGCGTTACCGAAACAAATCACTTGATGTGCTGGAAAAATTCCATTTCTGTTTTTATATTTGTCTGTTTGAACAATACTTCGAAAATACATTTAAAGTTCTATTTATATATAGGCTACATTAAGTGTGATGATAGTGTATCTCATCCCATGAGATATGGCTGAGCGTTAGCCATAATTTTTTATCGGTTTTCATGGGTAACCATTTTCGAAACGAAAACAATGAAGAATACAAAGATTTGATGACAAACCAAGTAGAGTCATTTGAAATTTTAACATATTACATAAGAACAAAATTATCCGAACTGTTTGCGAGAAATATTTCATCTCCAGATTTAAAAGTTGCACAAACCTTCATTTTCACCTCTACAAGAATGAGTTCTATGATGGTACATGACTAGCCATGCAATGCGGCTGAGCGTTATAAAAAATTTGATGACAAACCAAGTAGAGTCATTTGAAATTTTAACATATTACATAAGAACAAAATTATCCGAACTGTTTGCGAGAAATATTTCATCTCCAGTTTTAAAAGTTGCACAAACCTTCATTTTCACATCTAAAAGAAATGAATTCTATGATGGGTACATGACTAGCCATGCAATGCGGCTGAGCGTTATCAAAGCCCAATCCCTAGTCGGGGGAATAAATTTTTTCGTATGTCCACATTTCTTATTTTACGATTTATTATTCACCTTTCTGTCCCCAGGGGGTCTCTAGAATTTACTTCACAAAGGATTTTGCATGAAACGTCAGCAAATCCCGTTTCCGTGACACATGATGTAACGTACTTCCCATTTATAATGAAAGGTTTCTCCTTACTTGGTTTTCCTTACAATTCCCACTTAATTTTGAGCCGGGGCTCAGTTTGGACATTTTTTGTCTTTTACCTTTCCCACCTCGGCCACTTTTGTCAGTCGGTGGGGGAGTCACTCCGTCAAAGTATTGATTATTTTCTGCCTGGTTGGACTGATTGGTCGAGGTCAGGTGGTTGAACTTGACTGATTACGGATCAGCTGTTTACCGGCAGCGGCTACTGTTCGGAGCGGTCGGACACGTTCGGCAGAAGCGACTTGATTCTCTGGCTGTTCACTGCTCGTCCTGATTCCCATGGCTGGCTAATTCTTCTACTTTCGGCAGGGTCCCCGTGAGTGCCGTCAGCGGGGACTGGTGCGGCGAGTCTGCCCAATGAAACAGTACTGAAACTAAATTGAATGCCCGCGGGCCTGCCAGCGCTACTAAACCGTCATCCAACTGGACTGTCTGTATTCATTTCGTCTGGAACAAGGTTGGATCTAAAATGTTTTTTTTACTTCTTCTGGTATTGAACTTGAGAGGATTGGGTTTTAGGGAGCGCTGCCAGATATTATATCTGGAGGAGGGCCAGTGTTTAAGACTAGTATGTATTTAGTTTAGTTACATGACCTGAAGGGGAGGATTTCATCTTTAATTCGGATTCGTGGAGGCAACTAAGCCCCCGCCTCCTTCGAAAATTGGCTTTAAATATTTTTTTATTATTTCATTTTTGGCTACAAACTTGAAACAAAATTACTTTTTAAAATTAGTGGGCCTAGAAATTCTACAACCTTTTCTCTCCTCTCAGTTCATAAAAAATTACCGGTTAACATTTTTACTACTGCCGTACCTGAAATTATGATATTTATATACCAAATTTATATTTATTATGTTATTTATATATTAAATTTATATTTATTATGTTATTTATATATTAAATTTCTATATTTTATTATGTTATTTAATTGTCAAATTTCTATTTATTATGTTATTGTCAATATTGGAATTTATCTATTGTTGTTATTCAGTTTGTTAGTTACGCGGTGCACCGTGGTGCTGCAGTTAATTGTATTTTGTATGAAAATGTTTGCCACCTAATAATTATAAATCATGTACTGGAAAGTTTTTCTCTCTTTGTCTCTCTTCCTACTAGTGGCATGTGGTTGTGTATTTATGCTTTGCTCCGAGTTTGGGAGGGGCGCGCTTCCGAGACCTCCTGTCTACTTTCGCTACTTGGGAGAATTTCCTACGTACTTCATTTAATATTGTAACAGTATGATGTCTGACGTGTAAACTAATTATGTTTGTTTTATTTCTCAGGAATAATTGTTAGAATTTCTATTATTATTTTAAATACTAAAGAGATAAGACTTTTTCGTTCCTGATGATTGGGAAAACGACTTCTCTGCTCAACTTTCGTTATAGTTATGAACTAACTGTTCTGTCATCTCTCTTTATTCGAATTTATTACTCTATATCATATCTATGAAGACCATGTAAAAATAAAAAAGTGTTTACCGCAGTACCAGGTGTACATTACTGGGAGGAACAATATATATTGTAGGGTTAATATGGTCACCGCAGACAATAGGAGGACCGGGTTACATGGTCATGGAACTATTAGTTTAGCCTAAGCCAAATTAAATTACCAAGGAGCTTGTATTTAATTAAATAAACGTAAATTATACATAATCCAGAAATAATAGCATCAGCTTACTGAAAATGCAATAAAAACATATACAATTACAAGTTGAAAGAACGTGTCACGTAATATAATGTAGTTGATTTACTTTAAGATTGGTAATCTAAGAATTTAAAAATATGTATTTGTTTATGTTTATTGTAGTATTTAATTCATTATAATGGATAATGAAAATCAAAAAATATATATATTTTGTAATAACATTTCTGCTGTAATAAATACAAATATTGTTGTTTTCTTATTAAACGTATCTGCTTTTTTAGATTGTACGTATTTTTAAGCATATTTGTCACCATTATCTTAGGGATAAGCTTCCTTATTTGACTAACATATCTAGTATGAATGATAAGCTGTTTACCCATACTATCCACAGCCTACCCTGTCTTATCTTCGCATATGCAGATGTGCTGTATAATGAGGTGCTGTATTGGGAATGTATGAGGGTAACCGGGCATATTGTGATCTTTCTTGGGCAAAAAAAGAACTTTCCAAATTAGTTCTTTAATACTTTCTTACTACGTTACTGACGTTCAGTGGCATATTATTGTTTAATACGGAGCGACATTGTTTATTAGTTATACATGTTATAAATTAATGCTATAAAAATAGAAATTTATATTTTATACCAACAACTGGAATCAAAAAAATTGTTAAATAGTGGAAACAGAATGTTACAGGTTTCATAAACGTATTGTGCTGCTACTAATAGCTATACATTTTCTCTGAATATAATATCCTACGTCAGTGCACAACAATCCAGATATTAATTTCTGTATGGCTTTGAAAAATGAAATCACTATTTCTTCATCCTCACTCACCTGTGCCTGTATTTTGGGGTAATAATATACGTACAAAATTGTAAAAAGTTTTGTTAAACTAATTTGATCCGTCTTCAAAAATGTTATATGCACTTCTTTATATAAATAAAGATGTTTTAGATTTTTAATTTTAGCAGCAGGCTGAATCAATAAAGAAAGGAATCTGAAATTGGTAGGTTCTGAAGTATGATAAGATTATTAAGTAATAATAAGCGCTTTCAAGTACAAGTACAAGTCTTCTGGCATATTGCAGAAATCACCAGAATGGATAAATGACAAAAGTAGCGTCGCATTACAGGACTATATCTGGTAAACGTCGTCGTGAACACTTCAGTTTTACCCTCTCTGTCATCAAAGTCATTCTCCAATTACAATTTTTATTAACTCCTTTATAAACCTTGAGAATAGACTCTTACTGGACAATGAAATTCGTTAGTAAATACTTTAATACAATATTTGAGATTAAATCTGTCCAAAAAGTAAAATATAATACGGTTACTATAGCGTAAATACAAAAAAAATTTCGTTTGTATTTCTACATTACATTGGAGTAATTATTCGGTTACTTTATTTTTCAATCTACTGATATTATGCGGGTGATAATAAAAGCGATCGAGTCTCTAATGAACCCTTTATTTCATTAGCTAATGAGCCTTAGAATGCTTATTCTTTTTCACATAGAATATTTATCAATTATATTTTCATTCACATTGAAATCTTTTTAACTCAATTCCTCAGCAACTATTTACTTAGTTAAAAAAGGGTAGTATTAACGGTTGTAAAAGTATTATAACCCACATGCAAGTAGATAATTAAAAGGGAATTAAAAATAAAATATATTCAGATATATAAGTGTTGTTTTAAATCTTATTTTTAGACATCCGCGCTACAATTAAATGTATTTTAGTAAAGGCAGTTCAATCAGATATGTTAGTAAGTAAAACACTTCCATAATCTGCAATTAAAACGCTGATAACCTTAGAAATGAAATGGTTTTGAATGTAAAAAAATGTCACTGCCACGCCTGGATCTAGTCCAGATCAGCTCTGTTGGAAGTCTGGAGTGTAGCGAGAGATTCAAGTTGTTTATTTTGGTTTATTGTGTCGTGAAATACAATATTGCTATAACCATTAGATATAGAGCTGCAATAGCGGTAGGTTAAATGTATCATGCTCTGCGAGGTTTACTGCAGTTTCGATTTAAAGATGCTCATAATTTGCATCTTGTGCAGTGACAACGCCTGGTTTCGTTTTTTCCTGTCTGGACTCAAAGTAGTTGTCAGGCACTTTTAATACATTCTTTCTATTTTTTCTTTTTTTTTTCTTTGGTGGGAGTCCATTGCTGCACGTTAAAACTCCTATGTACTAATTGCCCCTCATCTAACGAAGAGGTTGGATAAAATTCTCGAAACGTTGTGTTATACATTTTGTAACATTATAACGATGGCAAACTTCCGAAATCATATTAGTTGTTTCATAATACAGCATGTACATTCCTGAGTCCAGGGTAGAAAAATCGTTCGAATAATAATTCTCTTTGGTTACAAACAGTAAGCACACGTTTTTACATACTTTTTACGTTTCATAATTTTGTAGCTAATTAATAATTCTATTTATTTGGTATTTCGTAATTTAATAGTATTAACTGCTACCGAATATAGATTGCATACATTTCTTAGTATGAGGGAATAATACTTCAGTGTAGCATTGGGTACATAACATTTACAGTCATTAACGTAGAAGAGAAAGAAGAGGAGAATAATTAATGGTTGGTCTAAAACTTACAATGACACAAGAGCATTGAGGTTATCTTTAATGGGTTTTGTTTTCTCCGCCGACAGCGAATCATATGTATTGTTCTTGACAACGTTACATTTATTCACTTATCACTTTTTCTGTATTACTTTTGTCTTTATCGTTGAGTTTGTAGTAGTTTGGAACTTAATATTGTGAGTATGTTCATCGATCAGTTTTAAATAAAACTTTCTTTGGCTTGCTATCCAATTTAAAAGACGCTTAACTTCTTTTGGTTTTAATTGTTAATTCTAAATGAATTGTAACTCCAGCCATGATTGGGTATAAAACAGTTAATCCCCTAAAGTATCAGCTCGTTAAATAAATAATAGCAGATGTTAGGTTCATTTTTTAATCGTTATATTATTATTACATTATGTACTAGGGGAACAAAAGGAGAAATCTGTTTTGAGCATCTAGGAGACAAATCGTACAGATTAGTATTGTCCGATTAAAACATTATCCAGTGTAGCACTTAATGAGATGTATATTAGTGTTAGCAAATATTTTTACATTGATCTTATAAATAACCATGATGGCAACAAGTAAATATCAGAATAAATCAATTTGCATGCAAACCGAGCCAATTATAAAAGATTTTTAACATTTTTCATATAAAACACGTAGCCCAACTACTCAACGTTAACAAAGCACTGTTATAACATCCAGGTTAATGAGCTAATATCACATATTTTAAGATATGACAAAAGATAATTTACCTGTAAGCATTTAATTTTGTATGTAACTTCATTTTTACACAAACAAGAATGATTCCAAATAATTAAGGTGCAAGGCCAACTCTGAAGTTTGCCTGAACGTCACACACAGTAGGCAGAAACAATTATTTATCTTCTGTCTGACGTGGGGGGGGGGGGTGTAAAATGTCTTTTCTGTATGAAATGTCTGTTTGAATATATGTAGAGACTATTTTGACAATGAATGTAGACTTGGCAATTTTACTGCAACCTCAATGAAGCCCCTTGCTGTATTTTGTTGCACTCATACGTTGCAAAGGAAAATATTTTTTACTACAGAATATTGTCAATATAGCTTTGTGGTTTAGGATTAATTTATTACTGTTTTGTAACTTTTGGTTATCTGAGACTTTTATAAATTAAATATTCGGAAACTTATACTTTTTTTTCAACAATAGCTGCAAAATATGGAATATAACGCAGGCCTATGAGATATAATGCACTATAAATTATTCATATGGATAGCTACAAATTTTACACACACACAAAACTAGTCATATAGTACCGTATGTTTAAATAATTATGGAAAAACTTTGTAAAACATTATTTTATTAGTAAATTTATGCTAAATTTCCTTTATTTAAAAATCCGTTACAGTATCCAACGATTATACTTTTGTTACAACAACTTTCCTATATAAGTAAAAAAATCATGATAGCTGCCAAAAAGTACAATTTTTACCACTGTCAGAAGGATAATAACATTTCTGAAGTAATCGAGTGTTGTAACTAGCATATATTGCTTACCTGTGACAATATAAGAGCCAGGCAAATGTGCTGCGTTAAGGCAAATATTACAACCGACACTTTGTCAGAGCGGCCGGGGTGGGACGCCGTATCATCGTTTATTCATGCCTTAGATCACAAAGGCCTCTAAGTTTCATAAACTTCTTTATATTTGATTGAAATAAAAACTTAGTTACAATCTCTTTCTGTTTTTATATTAGAAAAAAAAACAAAAATTCAATTTAAATAACAATGGAACAGTATTGAGTATCTAATTATAGATTTGTCAGACACACTTAATTGCCACTCCATTTTGTAATTGGGATTTACAAATGGATTTCCCGTTTTAATAGATGCTATTTTCAAACAGTACAGTATTTAGGTGCTTTTCAGCTTATTTTAAGAACTGTTAATAATATTTTACACTTATAATATGTTAGTTTTTGCTTTTAATTCACTCTCTAAATAGCTTTGATTAGATCATATTTGATGTTTCTTTCAGCCATGGAGCATTAATGGCCTTGGTTAAATGATATTTACTTTTGAGTGAAGTTTGATAGTGTAACATTCCATAATTGATTTGCAGTGTGTGTCATGGTACAAGGCAAAGGCTACTGACCTGTCAGTTTTCTTTTTATTGTTTTTAAGGATTTTTTTGTTGGCCTTTGAATTAGAGCCAGCAGATTAACTCTCTGTATGTTGGTAACAATCTTCTTGATTTGGTGAGTTGTAATGGAATATTCATGAAGCTCTAGATGGGATGCATCAATAGGACTTTCAGTGTAGAAGACTATCTTAAAGTTTTGCGAAAACCAGCTGTTCAGTATGTTAACCAAGAGCAACACTAATATGATCGAGACTGTCACAGTCTGACGTTTGCCTCAGGTACATGCATCCCCATACTTCTTATTGGTGTGAATTTAAAGGTTGAGATTGAAATAAATTAAACGCCCATTCAAAGGATATATTAATTTGTTCTATAATTAAAGGCATAAAGGGAAACATATTGTACATTTGCTTCAAAGGCAATGTATCACTAATAATGTAGTTTTAATATTATTTAAGATATCAATTTAATATTTAACAATCAGAATAATTTTTATACATGTGACATATGAAAATATGCAGCCTAACTACCTTAGATAAAACGTTTTTGTTACATATTGTTGGGTGAAACATAAACAGTTAAACAATTAATTTAACAGTTAAATAACAGTTTGAACTTTGAGTCTGTACCAATACTAGCAGGTTGTGACACAATTTGTACGAAGAGTTTTTTTCTGGAAGTATTTAGTATAGTTTATTTAGCCTCGTTTAGAACAAAGAAAATTACATTTGAATTAGAGTTAAATTGGAAATTTAATTTAATCTTAGCTCATAAGAAAGTAAAATTTTTATTTCGATTTCATTTTTAAAACAAGAAGTTAACTTTAATTTCATTTATTTAATTTGAAAGTGGTTGTGTAAGCTTTTGGGAATTAAATCTAAATATCTAACATGTCTATCTACACTAATATATATATATTATAAATAATTCAATATATATAATTGATTCTATTTTAAACTAGATAATAAATGCAGTTAAACTAATCAAAGAATTATATGAAGGGATTTCTAGAACTTTCGGATCTCTCTACACATACGAATTTTTAATTGAATAGGTGAGAACAATTTAGAATTGAAGGAGATTTAAAGGAAAACTGATTTTAATAGGCACAATATGCATCTAAATGTACTAGAACATACTGTCAAAGGACAATGATGTCAAGATTCAATAAACTATTAGAACTAGTAATACAAATTTCCTTCATTAGTTTCAACTGTAAGGTGACGTGAAACATCAAAGAATTCTTTCAATGTTATCTTACCAATTAACTTCAAAAATTAAAAATAATTCCTTTTTACACATTTATTTTTAAGCTTTTAATTTTAAAATCCTAACATTCTAGTACAAGTTTTATATGGGGTTTTTATTAACTGTCGCTCACTTTTTCAATTATTTTTTATCTCTTTCAATTTATTGTTTTCTTGTTCTCATTTAACTTGTTTTTATACTTACTGCTGGTAATTAAGACAGCAGTGACGGGTCGAGGATTTTCCTTTATCTGCTTTTTATTCCATACTGGAATGTGGTAAATATTAGAAGCCTTTACAAACACTGTATTTAAAATATTTCTGTTGACACTGTTTGGCGTAGTGCAGGTCCTCTCATCAGACATAAAGGTTTTCACATCAGACACAGATGCATCTTCTTGAATATTTTTAACACTTTTACATGTGTAAATTGTGGAGATAGTTGCTGATAGGTCCCGCTAGGAAGATTTCACAAATCTTTCTCGAGTATGGAGTGGAAACTCATCGTCTCCAAGCCGATAACGGTTCATAAGAAGAAGACCGGTCTTTTCAAAACCATTGACGTCAGCTTTGACTGTAGGTGCTTTCATATAGGCTCTGCCAAATCGTTCATTTGATAAACAGTGACTGGCCTTCCGATATGTACTCTAAACCACATCTGAATTTTTTGTGAGTAGAATGTTTTAAATGGTTTAAAAATACAACATCCATTGGCTGTATTTTGTGAAAAATGTGGGCTGGTAAACGAACTATTATCACATAACTTTCTCTTGCAATGACCTTTAAATCAATATTTATAGTGTGAATAAAGTGTCTGTCATACACCAACAGAAGTGAATCCTCGTCAGTTGGTTTTAAGTGGTCAATAAAATGGCTACAAACACTCAGTAAATATGTCACTTTGGATCAGACCTGGCTGAATAACACTGGGACTCGGTGACTGTTGGAAGCACTAAACAGATCATTGTGAAGGATGGAAAACCGTTTACTTACACTCGCCTGAACATTTACTCAATAAAACGGTTTGAAACCATATATCTGTCCCTGAATAATGTATATTTCAATGTTCGTACAGCGCACTTTCAGTTTATACAGGTTTATGATTATCGGTTTTGAAATGAAACTGTCAGACTGTTATGGAATACATCTAATAAGCAATTCAGTCACATAGATGAATATGTCCTTTTATTCGATGTTGCATTTGTTTTATTTATAGATACAAGTAGTTAGCAAATTGCACGTACTACAAATATCAATATTAAAATTATGTTACTTTTGCTTAAATTCAGAGTTATTTATTATATACAGTTTTTCGATACACTTAATTTACATTAAATATGTAGAGCTTCAAGGTTTCTAGGGCTGTTCAAAGTTAAACACGGCCGTTATGATCTGTGTAGTATTCTAAACTTTACCAGGGAAGCAAAAAGGCACACATTTTACTTAGAAACCAAATCTGTGATTCATGGGCAATAACTAACTCTCTAAATTATTGTTGATAAGGTATTACGCTACACAACTGTTGCATAACAAATTCTTCTAAGTTTGCATGTACATTTTATACACCTATTTCTACACCAATTTCTATGGCACATGCTAAAATTTTGTTGTATTAAGATTGTTTCAAGATTTTACTTTCTGCTATTTTTATCGTTGCCATCAAGATTACCATAATAGTTCACTAATATTCAACTAAATCCCATAAAGAAACATGCATCATCATTGAAGTCTATATTTCTTGTATAGAAGAAAGTTATAAAAATTGCAAGTGTATAAGATAGTTCGTTCTCAAAATTTCTGTAAATAGCCAGACAGATATAAAATTAAAGTTTTTTGTTCCCCTTTAGTGATAGGCTTCACCAAATCACAACAAATTATAAATTTTAATAATTGTTAAAAGACTGACAAATGTACAGACTGACAGGATGGTATAAATACAGAGTCAAGGAGTAATATTCCAATATAACTTCCTGACAGCTACAACTGTCTAGCTGCCACCATACCTGATATGGTAGAAGTCACGTGAGCTGAAGACTCAATGAGACTTACGATACACTCTAAACAAGTAAAAAAATATGTTTAATATGCTACAATGTTATCGAGACATTAAATCTTTAACAATGAACTTACATGGAGGGTAAGTCACCGTACAATTTTACCCGTAAACGTGAACATGTATAACAGAATATTTAATTAACATATAAATGTTACTATGCAAATCCATACGGGAAAATAATCTAGGTTTGAATTCTGCTAAAGCAAACATTCCAAAAGTGAATTAAACCAACTCAGATTAGAAATCATTAATGAATTACTAAGTAAACGCACTTTCCATTAAAAAGTTTGTAATATAGAACAAACGAGAAAGTTCAAGAGAACATCGCAATTTGGGAATTTCACCCAGTTAGACATAAGTCAAACAAGAACTTGTTAACTTTAATTGTATAAGCGAAATTGGCAGAGTAATATATTTCTTGATATTCCGTCAATAAAAACCATCAAAAATAAAATGGAGTTAATATTTCTTGGACACTAAAAACTTACAAATCTGTGTGTATCCGTATGGAGACTTAACTTCCAATAACCACATCATCTTGACGTGTGTTTAATCTTATCACATAATTTAATAATTAATAATTTGAGTTAGAGACAAGTAATAGAATTCGGCAGAATTTCGAATAGATTTTGCTATATACTTATTAAATTATAGCCGGGTATTTCAGTGATATCTAAATGCAACTTTCTCATAATTTATTAACTGAATCAATTTCTTAAGAGTGAGATAGTCCATCTTAAACTCTACAGTATTTAAATTAATATCTTGTCACCTACATATTTAAAAATCCCCCCTCGAATAGAGCCTCATATCTACTTAAAATTTTATTTCATGGCTCTTTGGACATTTTCGGAAGATCGTCTCTAGTCTTTTTGACTAGTTGTGGTCCTAGTCATTTTCGTGGACATAAAATTCCAAAACTGATTACCTACGTATTATTATAATTCAAACCTCATTCACCAAACACAATCCACATCTTACATCATAAATACGAGTATTGACTTCTTATCCAGTATTAAAACTGTTTTTAAAACCACTTTAAATCCATGAAAGAGAAATAAGGACTCTAAGTGATCCTATCCTTAATCCCTTAGTATTAAAGCGACTTAATAGTTCTTATAGTACGGGACACATCATTCCAAACCTGGCCGTACGGGCAGTTTCGGAACCCACTTCCCCCCTCACCAAGAAGCGTTTCCACATTTTTCATATAGGCTCATTCTTAGTAATAAGCGAGACATCGCATCTTACTTCGTTCCAGGTTTTTATATTCGTTACGTTCTTTGGCGTAGTAAAAACAAATTTTGACTCATAAAATCTGTTAATCCTTCCAACTTTAACTCCCGAAAAACGTTCCTCTTTGAACTTTAAATCCAATTTCAGTTAACATTTCGTTAGTCTATTGTAGTTTAACAAAAAATTCTACTTTGTTTGAAGTTTATTACTGACGATGTACAATATGATGGGAATCCAAAATTTCAAACGTTTTTCTCCATTTTAATTATGTAAAAAATAAATTTTAAATGCTAAATTAAATTAATCTTACATATAATACATGGACGTGAGTATAAATAAATCCCTAAACAGCGGCATCAATCTATTACCCTCCTGTCTGTGACATCCAAGGAAGAAGAAAAAGCAGCTCTAATAATGTGTCCATGGCAATATATTTATTGGCGTTTAAGGAGATTATTTTTAGTCAAACTAATAGTACTCAAACACCGCATACTTTATTCTAAGGTTTTTTCATCAAAAAATAAATTAATGGTCTCAATTTCTACAAAATACAAATAATATCTATACAAATTATATATATATATATATATATATATATATATATAAAATTATAGGGAGTAAATGCAACTAAATATAAATACTATATACACCGTAATTTTGATGGCTGTTTTTTTTATTCTGTATTTATATTTAGTTAAGTTTCTATAAATAATAAGCGATTTTAGTACACTTGTTATTATAATTAAATAAGTAACAAGACATTTCATTACACATATTATTTTAAAATTGCAACTCTGAATAATCGAAAGAATGGCAATTTTGTTATATACGTTTAATATTAACGTATCCTCAATAATTTGAAAACCGAGGTATGCTCTTTAGAGAAACGTTGTCCTTCCCCGGAGGTAACCCCTCTCCACTCCCTGTAAGATATAATGTTGTCTGTATGCAAAATTAAACCTATTCATGCTGGAAGTGTCAGCCAACCAGGCTAATTATTGTCACCATCTTAATCAGGCCTGCAACATAAAATATGTGTTTTTTGTACATATCAGAAACGTAAATATTTACTATGTGCTTCACTAATTTTTAGTCTAAAAGCCTGCTCGTGTATTGACACTTTATAATAGTTTACTCTATATATACAAGCAATGAAAATAATTCAAGAAAGGAAACAGTTTGAGGGCTGTTAGGGTTCTTCAAGTGACCTGAAACTGTTATGTATTTGATATAACTATGGCTTGTCTTATCAATGTATTTGTGGGTGTCTTAAATAAGCCAGTGTTCAGGGTTTTTAAACTTTTTTTATTCAAAGATTAAAAAATCAAAAACAAATTGGACTTCCTCTATTGAATTTATACTTTTTTACAGTTAATTTTAATTACAGTTAATTTAATTTATACAGTTACACAATACTCAATATAATTTAAATCCCTACTTACCACTAATCTATCATAGAATAAAACGATTTGTTTAAGTATGACTCCCTTCCTATTGCACTTTATTTCCAATAAAACATTTTTCCTAGTGATTCGTTAAGCAATTTCAGTTTATACCCGAAGTACGTGAACAAATCTACGTAGGTACATCTACTACATTTTTCTGCTTGTTGGTTGTGAATTGCTCTTTCCGTCAGAGCCATTAAAATTACGCTCGACCCAGGGAGGAGGTCAGAGACTGAAAGCTTAACTATTATACACTATGGACTCTGGGTGATAACAAAGGAGTTCATGGGGGTGTGTCGCTTGGGTCGCTTGAATAAAAGTGAGTAACCAATAAATAGAGTTGATCTATGTGTGTATTTTAATTTTTCATCAGTTTATCATATATTAAACTATGTATTATTTATTTAGCTCCTTAACCCGTTAAATAAATTAAACAATATTATTAAAATAAATAATTGTATCTCATATATTTATATGCTTTTGTATGTCATTTCATTTTAGTGGCATTAATTATTAACAGCAATATTGTGGAGCAGATATATTCCTATTTTGTTTTAAGATAGAAATTTACTTCAGTAATATATACGTATGCATTTTAGTCGAGGAGATATAATGGTATAAATACTAAAAAAATTTGTTTTAACTTATTGAAAAATAAAAGATTTAAAATTATTAATAATTTTGCTAACTAATCTCTTCTCTTATTTGTTGTGTTTCCATTGGGATTTGGTCTGGCTTTGTTGCCTAAACAGTGCTGGCAGCATAGCAGCTATCTAGAGTCAATAATATCCATTGTCCACATTGATTCCTCTCTTATTCCGTTTCAATAATTTGGCATAATCTGTAGGATGACGATTCCAGTATAAATATTTAAAGTATTTAATTTTATATGCTTTATAATGAGTTTTTTAATTTAATTCTGCAACACAATTTAAAATGTATGCAGTCACCTAAAGATGATACTACTATTAATGGACGTCAAGTAAAATTGTTTGATTAACTTTTAAAGAGTTTTCCATTTCACTTAAATTAGAGTTACACTTTTAATAAACATATATTACGTTTCCAATTGTGTAGAAACAGATAATTTTGCAGCTCGAAGAGAAAAGTTGGAAGGGCAAAGGGGAAGAAATGTTGTTTTTAAAACACGAGTTATTAACTGCCGCCACAGTGCCGCATACAACATTGTTTTTTGGCAACTTTCCATTACATGTCTGCTGTTTTACAGAACCACTTTACACATTACAGTCAGTTTGCTTAATGTGATGTCTCGAGATGAGTTGTGCCGGACATATAAGTTTATAATTTATAGTGTTGGTTTTATAGTGTACTAGCAGTTACCCACGGCCTCATATTTAACAACACATACGTCATAGGAATATCGTTTTTAAAATGCATATTGAGTACCTAACAAATACAAACTTCTCTGTAACGTTATATAATATTTTAAAGAATGGCTCCAACAGTTTGCAGTGATATTTGAACTATTTAGGCCTGAGTGGAGAAATATTTATGATGTATTTCGATGGAGTACTAATCAAATTTTTAATCGAAGTAGATATATTTAAGTGATACAGTCACGAACAACACTATCCTGTTTCAATGATCATATTTAAGAGGTTAAAAAACAAAATTGCTTCTGGCTCCTACTTCAGGCCAAGTGCGGGAAAAAGGATTTATGAATCAATGATTTATATTTCACACATCATAGTTTGCCTTTTGGCCATAATCAAAACAATGTTTCATAGTCTATCTGGAAAGCCTACTTCAGTTCCAAAATGTTTACTTTTGGCCCTTGTAACCTTCTTACTAAATGTTGTACCCGGTGCCCTAGTAGCGTCTAAATGGTTGTTCCTATCAGAGAAAATATATGCGTACGTCGATCATAAGTCTACTTCAGTCAAAAACTAGTCTAATTATACTCTAACTCTCGTCTTAGGGTATTTTAAGTGCCGTAGTACTGTCTCTATTGTTGTGGAATATGAAAATATTTATACATGTACAGTATAGGTAAAATAAATCTTTTTCCCGTCAAAAAAGATTCTACTCCTGGGCAATTTTTAATTTATGACTGGTCTAGGTATTTCTAGCGCTGTATAAGCGGATGCATTGTTGTCCCAACCAGGAAAATATTACACTTAAAACGGTCTAAAAAGTCTTCATCTATTGAAAGAAATTAAATTAAATTTATAATAATTCACTTCCTTCCTATAGTGTCTACTTCCTAATAGATCGGAGTTCCATTATGAATTATTTTAGTAGAATTTAAAAAGATATAATACAAATTTGTCAAATCATCGATTTGGTGAGATAAACAGTAACTAACGTTATAAAATGGCAGAAATACGAATTAAATAAAACAATTAACTCAATGTATTATTATAATTATGTCTATCCTAAATTTTCATTAAAAGCTGAATTCATAGAGAAAGTCAAAAATACACAATTTATTGCATTTTTTCTGAAAATTAATGCATTAGTTTATTACTTATTTTGTACAGATATACTCTATTTTTTAAACAAACACTTACGTACAGTTCCATAAATTTCCAGAGCACATTCTTCAACGCTCACTGTTGACTTTTGAGTTCACCAGTGACATAGCGTGCCCCTAATAAACTTCTGTATCGACCTCCGTCCTTGTCTCTGTTATGGAAAAATACAGTAATTTCCTCCCTTAACTACTTCTGTTGGGCTGCGAAAACTTTCTTGCTGAACTTAGCTCTACAAACACACCCTAAGTTTGTTGTGTCTCAATTCTTAGGTTTATGTATACCATGTCATAACTATAATCTGTTTTTCGGGGTGTACGCGTAACACATTGCTTACCCAATGATATTCTTGAAATACTTGGATCTCGCTGTAGAGAGATTTTAAATCAACAGATGTTATCAACAGATGCAATGAAACCCGTATTGGACGCAATATTTAAAAAACATTCCTGAAGTAATAAAACTCAATTATTGCGGTGTTTGAAATTTTCCAAATCACTATAAGCTACCTCACAGCAACTCAGAGGCGAAGTAAGATACCGAGATGTAGTTTTCTGTTAATATCTACAACTTCCATCCCAGTTTCTAGATAACGTATTGTCCATGGTAATGGTGCGAGTGATGTAAAAAAGTCAACAAAAATAAAAAGTCCCTCCTGGAGGAACGAGCCAGCTTTCAGTAAAAGGATTGGAATTTTCCCAATTATTACAAAATTACATTAGAATTGCTGTGAGAAGCTTCTTAGTTTACATCAGTTAATACTTATGTATGAATTCTCTTCAATAAACTATAACATGTAGAAACAAGACGTAATAAAATACTGAGATTTAATTTTCTTCGAATGACCAAAACGTATCTCACATATCCTATGGAACAATATAAGTTAATGTACAATAATCGTTATATCGTTTATTATTATAGTAATGTCCCTATAGGTAAAGATTTGTGATTTCCTATTGGATCAATGAGGCTGAATGTATTGCGGAGATTTAATTTATTTAATCACCAGCAGAGAGTAGTTGTAAGAAGCTTCTTAGTCTACATTAGGTTCCAATTAATGCGGAGTCTTTTGATACATGATATATACCAACATAACAAAATGAGTTGCCAAAGAGTTCTTCCAAAGACCATAACCAAGCTCACAAATACTAGGGAAGCTATCTAGACACTATAAATCAGTGTCTACAATCTGGTGAATTCCCTCAATCCCTCAAGGAAATCAAAAGTGGTTCCCATTTACAAGAAGGGTGACAAGACGTCTGCTAGTAGCTATCGGCCCATCTCTGTCGTACCCATATTCTCAAAAATCATGGAAAAAGCTGTAAAACACCAGGTAAGTGAATTTTTTGAAAGCAATTCATTATTTTCTAAATTCCAATTTGGTTTTAGGCAAGGTAAATCAACTGTGGATGCAGTCGAGGGCCTTATTAGATCTGTACTTAAAGGTTTTGAAATACATTCAAGCACTCTTGCAGTCTTGTGCGACCTCACTAAGGCCTTCGACTGCTGTACCACATGAGATCCTTCTTTCTAAACTACAATTCTATGGTTTCAAAGGTGTGAAGCTAAAATTTTTTCAAACTTATTTGGCAAACCGTACACAAAGAGTTGTGTGTTAATAACACGATTTCTGATATTGCTACTGTTACAAATGGAGTACCACAGGGATCGGTCCTCGGCCCGTTTTTGTTTTTAGTTTTAATAAATGACTCTTACCTTCTAGTATTAGTTGTAATTCAATAATTTTTGCTGATGACACAACATTGTTTAGTAGTAAGCCTAATAGTGAATTGTGTAATCTTAGTATTAGTTTATGGCTGATGCCCAAGCAGAGAGTCTAAATTGGTTTGAAGCAAATGGTCTATCTCTAAACCAAACTAAAACCCAAAGTCTGCTTTTTACCATGACCAAAGTCCCAGTAAATATTGCACACTGTAACGATGCCAAACTTTTAGGTATAATACTTGACCAAAACCCTAAGTTGGAGTTTGCATATTCAAAGTGTATGTGGTAGGTTAAGTAGAGTGGTTTGTCTCTTGAGGCATTTACGGAACGTATTAAACCGTTGGCTATTCTTGAGGAATGCCTACTTTGCTTTCTTTCACAGCAATATTATTGTATGGTATCCATCTTTGGGGTAGTAGCTGTAATGTAAAACATGTTCTTCTTTTACAAAAAAAAGTCCATTAGAGTTATGACTAGGGCTTCCTTCAATGCACACTGCAGACCACTTTTTGTATCAGAGGGAATTTTAACTGTCTTTAATGTATATACCTATGTATGTCTTTGTAAAATTAAGGAAAGGGTAGACCAATGTGAATTAATAGTTAGGAGTGACAACCATCAGCACAACACGAGAAATAACTGGAAAACTGGAACAGCCTTTTTCTAGATTAAGTGTGTCACAAAACTGGTTTGATTGTCATCAGCATGAAAATGTTCAATATGCTGCCTCATTGGGTACACCAGTTAAACTTAAATAAATTCAAAATGGTTTTGTATAGATTTTTGGTCAATCAGCCTTTTTATAGTCTTAAAGAATATCTTGAGTTGCCCTTGACTGACCTTAACCTTGCCTTTTTAAGCTTTAGACTGTTATTCAAGTTTTAGGTTTTAAGGAAAATGTCAGCACTTTTGATGAAATGTAATTGTTAAATGTATTTTGTTAAATGTAATGTAGAGATAGGCTAGATTTAAACTTGACTTGGTCTATTACTTGTAAAAGTTAAATGACTTAATAAATTCTTGATTCTTGATTCTTTGTTCACACAGACGGTGAACCAATGTTCAACCATTCTCGTCCCTGTTGGAACCAATGTTGAATCCATCGAGAACAATGAGAGAGTGTTAAGTGTTTAGGTTTAAAATGTTTAAAGCGCCATTAGATACCTCGCAGTTAAGGTAGGAAGCTTCTCAGAATTCCAAATTACGTTCCTATAGGAATCCTTTGAATCATGACATGGAACGACGATACAGAATAAGTTACTGGTACATAGTTTAAATCACAGATGGGAGAGCAGTGTGAAATTTGTCTTAAAGCAGTAAGGCAAGAGAGAGTGCAGAAAGTAACGCTTCAAAAATAAAAATCATTTACCCTACAGACATTATGGAAAATATTTCTTCTTATATCAGGATTCCTCCAAGAGTCCTTTGAAACGTTACAAAGAGCAACTAGATGAAAATATGTTGACAAGATTTACTTTTCTAGACATTACCTAAATCATTTACCTTTAGGAATTGGAATAAATATTAATATTATATGTGTGTGTGTGTGTGTGTGTTGTGTGTGGTGTGTGTGTGTGTGTGTGTGTGTGTGTGTGTGTGTGTGTGTGTGTGTGTGTGTGTGTGGTGTGTGTGTGTGTGTGTGTGTGTGTGTACAACAAAACACAAAACTGGATTTTATGATAGTATGTTACTCCACGGTATTTATCTGAGCGTTAATAAAAATCTTTGCCATGCTCTTATCGGTAACGACAAAACTGCAGAATAAATAAATTCTCTAAATAAACTGAGTACAAACATTTTATAATGTCACATATTTTTTAATACCTAACACATAAAAAATCATCTCTCAATGACTTATATTGTGGATTCTTATTATTTCTAATACTGGAATGAATTCTACATTCCGGTCTGCATGATAATATGTCTGTCTGAAGATCGTCTCAAGAATGAAAGGAGCTATGAACTTCTGCAAACTCATTGAAAACAGAAATACAACACGTGGCGTGGTTTATTTATAACCTGTACATATATTAGGAGGAAATACAAGGGGGGAGGGAGAGGACTAATTTTAGTCCTTATATCCTAACTTATGGTTTCGACTGCATAGAGGGCTAAAACTTTATTTATTTTTTCTTAAATTGGATTTTTATATTTAACATAATTGTTATTTTTTTCCACATGGGCAGTAGTTAAGGGTGTGTTAATAGGTGTTATCAATTAACTCATTAGGAGGTTGCATAATGAGGAATGCTAAAAATATGTTTTGAGAGGCAAATAAGTTGCAAGGGGAAACATTTCAACACATATAGTGATTTAAATGTTATCAACTAGTTACTGGTGCTTGAAAGAATTTACAATGATTTGCTTTTGATATTATTCTTCCAATGTTGGCTACATGTGTTATTCAATACGATTAACTGTAACAACTAAATGTGGTTAATCCAGTATATAACCATAATCCAATAAACAATTTAATTGTCAAAGAGCATTGTTATTTAAATACACTCCCCTCATGTAGAACCTAATAAATAGGTAGTTAAGGTAATCAGTATTTATGCTCAACGCATAATAATAGTTATCTTATATTAATTGAGGAAAAATAATTAATTATATTATGACATATAAGAAATAACGTTTATTTGACATATTATCATAGCGGATTGCTATTTTTTATGTTTTCGTTTTAATAATGACAGACGACTTAGTTAAACACAGAAAAACATCATACATCTTATTATTCCCTATTCCTAAAAAAATGGTTACATACATGCAGTCCGAATAGTCAAAGAAATTAATTAAATACTTTATGACATAGAATAAACGAAATAAATTACGCTTTCAAGCCTGAAATGCATGAACGCCTGGTGCATAAAGGTGCATTAGTGTTTTGTTATGTGAACAACCTGTGAGTGATGCCATTTACTGCTGTTTCTGAGCGCTCTTCTACATATAGAATTCATGTCCCACATTCCACTACACATATTTCTAATTCAAGTTTAATGTACAGGAAACAATTCCACTGTCTGTACCGCATTGTAAGTGTTTCACTTCCTGAGTTTACCAGAAAGCCAGAAAATTTTTACATTATCTCTTGTTAAATAATGTGTATAAAGATTCTATTAAAGAAACAGCAAAGTTATGTTAACTCTTATTAACAATACGCTTATACTAAACAAAGAAGAGCCATCACCGCATTTCAACTAAAAATAGGGCTTCGTAAATATAAATAACTAATAAAAAACGTATCAATACTTGACTAAAAAACACAACTAAACTCACGTTGTTATTAATGGCTTTTATTCTACATTTTATTTGTTTTTTGCTCCGTATTTAACTACATACAATATGGTTAAATCCAAAGATAACGGACCAATCGAGTCAGTTTCCTTTTTCAGATATCGTGCCTACAGACAGAAAATAAATGGCAAAATTTTTTTAGTTCTCGATATGATTAGCATCGATAGTGGCGCAGATAGCCCTCACAAAGCAGAAGATTATTATTGCACTTTCACGTTATATTTCTACAATGTTCGTAATTGCTTCAATAATACAACCTATTCGTTGCGCTTTTTAAGAATATCGAATCGAATTTGTGCATGTCCGAGTCTTCTTTCGTGCGTCGAGCGCTGTGTTTAAAGTCTGACTCCTGGTGTTCAAATTCCAACCAACGAGCACACCGTATGGTGTGACGATTTGATGCGATAACCATCAGTACGGTATCATCCCCCATCCCATCATTTGAGGGAAAGTCTCTAGCGTAAGTGCCAAGGTGTACTTGTTCCTTACTCTGGACGAGGTTTTTTTTAATTTTTTTTTTAAATATAGAGTTAAACACGGGACAATAACCACACGTGAATATAATGTCAGAAGGACCGATATTTCCAAAACTAAACAGTTTATTTATTACTTTACAATTTTATTGTAAAGGTTGAATGATTGTTATGGGGTTTATACTGTATTTTAAGTATCATGAAGAAAATGAAATGTAATCCAACTTCAAAAAATCTTATTTAAAATTTAGTTATAGGTAATAAGTTATATGTATGGTGTATAATTAAATTATTGTAATTAATGATATTGATTAATAAATCATTTATTGCAGTTTTGACAATATCCCACATTTGTTATTGTTTGCCAAGCGGTCATTATTGTTTTAAACTCCTATAGCTACAACCTGTTATAGCTTGCCCTCCCTTGTAGATATTTAGTAAGATTACAAGTCCACGGCTCTCTCGGAGATATCACGGGTTTTTAAATCCCGAGGAGGACCAATCATGATGGGAATAACAGCCACAGTGACCAAAAACAAGCCAGCATATTCAAGAGCTGAGGCTTAAAAGAAAATCGCAAAAATCTCCTATAGCTAAAACATTTTCACATACGTTCAAATATATACAAGTAATTATCCATTATCTCATTCATTACTATTAGGATTCACAAGAAAAATTCCATGTATGAGTCTATGGGTTCCATAAACTATGATTGTCATAGGTAGAATTTTAAAATAACCTGTAATAAGAATATTTTTGATAAATTCCCGAAAAAACATCGATAATACTATCAAGCATGAGTTGAAAAATGATTTTAGTGATGATTTACAGTTTATGTGTTACAATTTCATTACTGGTTGTCCTTTTAGCACTTGGATGAAATGCCTGGTAAAAATATTCTTTCACTTGAATAACTCTAAAATCCGACATGCTTTACTTTACTCGTGTACTGTGAAATGCATTCCTTTCTGAAAGTACTGTATTTATGCTTTAATAACCTTTTCATTCTATTTCTGAAACAATAACCGATGCACAGTTTGATGAAATTCCAGAGCACATTCTTCTCCACTTTATATTGACTGTTGAGTTTCCCCAGTGGGACAAGCGTGCCTACTAATAAACTGCTGTATCAATCACCGCCCTTGTCTCTGTTATGGTAATAAAGCAATTTCCCTCCATTAACTAATTTTGTGATTCTGCGAAAATATTTGTCTGCTGAACAAATATGCTCTATAAGTAACACTCTAACTTTTGCTGAATGTCTTAAAATTCTTAGTCTTACGCGCGGGTCATTATTAACCCATTTCCGGTTCAAACCCCGTAAATGGTTTTCGTATAAAATTAAATTCCTTAGGCCTTATAAAAAGCTTAGGCCTTACTGGGGAAGCTATCAAAGAGATAATAAAAAACCTGCCATTAAATAGCATCATTCCGTGTAGGTCAATTAAAAATAACGGATCTGTGTTACAATTATGAACCTCAGTCAACCAACGACCAACTATGATCAATTTGGGTCTCATATATCGGGGAACAGGCTGCTAACTTATTAACAAATTTGAAGGTATCATATTTTTCATGTCATTCCCTTCTTGATTATAAGGTTACACTTGGCTTATGAATGTAAGAATAATTACGCTCAGAAACAGCAGTAATGGCGTCATTCCAGGTTGTTCACTACAAAACACTAATGGGGGGAACCAGAATACACCGAAGTTATTATTCGCTAACCGAACAGCCTGAAAAATCTTTTGTTTCCATCATTTTTCGGGTACATTTCGGAATTAAAGTTTTCTTGCCGGTTTTCATTAACGCTTGGCATAAATGGCGCTTCGTCTGTGAAAACAACATTAATAATCCTACTGTATTTCTGGCAAAATTCCTCATTATCAACTCGTATTAAACTCCTGAGAAGGTCAATGAACTGTATAGTTAATTGACAGGCGTGAAGAAGTATATAATGAAATAGAAGAAAATATTGGACAAGGAAGAGAAAGGAAAAACCACCGATAATTAACTAAGTTAAGTTTCCTTAATTTTAGTTACAGATATGTGAGGGCTTGTGTGAAGTTATACGTAAAGCATATTTGAAGAATGAATTAATGCAGAAATAGAAACAATCCTTGTAATATAAGTATCCGAGTTGTTGCTGGGGCAGAAGTAGGACATAACGTTTCACACACACCTCGGTCCCTTTTTCTTTGTAAGTTTTAGAGAAATATTACATGCTTTATAGGTTTTCTTAGTCCAGGGTATAATTCTCTTTATTTTAGCGTCAAGAGGTAAAAAATAAAGGTTAAAATAAAATTATTATATTCTTGAATTAGTCTAATGACAATGAGAACATTTCCGAAGAAACGAACATGAAAAAAAAATATCATATGGAATTCTATTATGTAACATAACTTATATAAAGTATTTTTTTAATGGTTGGTAAGAATATTAATTTTGAATTCAATTTAATCGATTTATTGATTTGGCTTGTTTTTTTTCATTGATCGAGTACCTGTGTAAGGATATTGATCCGATGTAAATTGAATAATTAGGAAATTAAACACGCCGTAACTAAAATAATACGTATTTAAGCAAGAATTTAAGTTTAGAAGTAAAAATTAAAAATAAATTATGTTTAAGAAGTCATCATGATATAAAGTATTGCAAGGTTTTTGTTGAGGGGGGGGGGGAATATGATTTATAAGCTATAGAGTTGTCAATAAGCCATACTATGTTTAATCTATGTCATGGTTAGATCTCAAAAAAGAAATTAAATTCCTCGGATATTTTTAAGAGTAACGTATTATTGCCAAATTGAAATGATGCTCTAAAAACAATAGAACTTGAAATATTCGTTATATATGAGCATTTCAACAAAATATTTTTAAAACCCCGATAGGTCATGATAGAGCACTCTTAACATTGTTTTATCAACTTATAAATAATCTATACAAAAAACATTGAAAATGGAATAGAAAGTAGAACTAAACCAAAATTATTACTTTGTAAATTTTAAGTTAACATTTGGTCTTTAGAACTCCAAGTTTGGGTGCACAAATATGTTTAGGCTAACATGTAACATGTCTTTAAATAAATAGATATTTTATATTAATAGATATTTAAA
Organism: Homalodisca vitripennis; assembly: GCF_021130785.1. Lineage (NCBI taxonomy): Eukaryota > Metazoa > Arthropoda > Insecta > Hemiptera > Cicadellidae > Homalodisca > Homalodisca vitripennis. The sequence continues at coordinate 56,063 of NW_025784390.1, forward strand.
GAAAAGTTGTTTAAAAGGGACATGGAAAATATAAATTTCTCTAATTAATCAAACTTATATAATGCATTTTAACACTGTTACTTTGGGTTATACTCCAGCAAGTGTGTAATTTGAATATCTAATATGGCAGTAGGATTTCATTCACGAAAGGTTGTAGAACATAGCTTACATATGTTTTGAGTAATATGTCTTATCCTGATTTGTAAAACTTTAAGGTGAAACTGAAAATTTCCCTTAGACTATGTAACCCACAAATGTCAATTATTAGATTCATAATTATAATGCATTGTAAAGATCATTTTTGGCCTTAGCTGTTAATAACATTAAAGATTTTAACCCAAACAAATTTTAAAACCAATCAAAATACTTTATATTTTTCACAATGTTTAATCAATTTGTAGACTTAGAAAGTGTATGGACCTTATCGAAGTGTTTTAAACAGATCACTATTATACTTAGAACCTTTCACGAACAGTTACAAAATAAATAGTGGTACCAAGAATTCTTGTAATCGGTAGCCTATCGGTGATGGAGAGGGATGTATTAGCCAATCCAGTATTTATTTATTAGCAGTAGAGATAAATCAATATAATTTGCAGAAATAGTTTAGAGAACATGGAGTTTTTATATTTCGCGCCAACCATGATTTGCTAGCTCATTAAAATAGTTTAGATAATATAATGGTGATTTTTATGATTAAAACCTGTGTGCGGTACATTGTTATCATAAGTTAATTAAAATATGTGTGTTAGAAAATGGTGTTGCCGTTAATTTAAGGATATTAAACATTTTATCTACGTGGTCCTACAGTAGATGATATATTAATGACGTCCAACAATGATTGTTCATATCAATGGAAATTCCAATAAACACAAAATAATGTTTTTTATATTATTAAAAACGTGATTATATTCAAATGACTGACCGCTTTCATAGGATAAACTATTTTTCAATATTAATAATAATAGTCATACCATTAATAATAAGTCCGATCCATAGTGCTACAGTAATAGTTTATAGTAACGAATAAATAACGTTTGAGGTTTTTTAAAATTGTACTGTACTAAAACAAATTATAAAACCAATCGCATAGTTGTAGTACGGGCATTAATACAGCACAGATGGCCAGTAATACAAGAATTGAGAAAGAACAATGGGTCTCTTATTTTAACAACAATGGAGTAATGTAATCAAACAACAATGGGTGGACGACCCTTGTTGTACAGAATGGTGAATAACATATCGCTTTATCAGTGGTTTTCTAGTCCTTCTGATGAACTTTCGTTTTCACGTAAACGGAAATGTCAAATGCTTGTTAGCTCTGTAAACCATTAGGGTTGTGGTCTGTAAGTCTATCCCAGTGTCTGGGTCTGCGTGAAGGTAGTCTATTGTGCGGGCCATTTTTCATGTCAGAGGAATTTATCCATTCAGTGGCTAATCCAGGGTTGGCGCGTGCTAGAAGAGAAGATACTTCGTCTCCTTGTTGAAGATGGACTACATATTTTATGGCAAGACTATGGTTTGTATGTTCTGCAAATGCTTTCAAAGTGTAAAACGACAGCTTTACCTGAAAAGTAAACTAAACCCGTTGATAAAAATAGGATACAAAAACTAACAAAAGTTGACATTAATGACAAATCTGTGTAATGGAGACAATTAAAGGGTAAAATGTTATACGCATAAAGCAAAAAAAAAAACCCTACAAAAAATATATATCACAAAGGAACAGTGGCACACTTCTATAAATATAGTAGTGTTTTTAACAATGATTTTGTATTCTGGTTCGTATCAATTTATTATACATATTATTTATTGGACGTTAACCTTGTTCTTAAATAATGCAATCTTTCTAAGATTCTAACCCATTGCTTTCTGCAGATTTATCCTTAGTTATAAAATTACTATCAAGTATTAGGTTTTCTTAAGTTACTAGATTTACAATACCGTCAAAATTTACAAAATCAAGCAAACTCTCCTATTAGTATAGCTATGTTGACCTACAACACACTAAAAATGTTTCGAATGTCAAACAAGTCATTGCACAGAGCCTAAAATATATAGTAATAATACTTGTTAGCAATAAATATAACGAACTACTAATTTATTTATTAATTATGTCTTAAGAGTAAAAACTAGTATATCTTACTCCATCATTTATTGAGCAGTTAGTTACTTACATGCACAGCTTTTTATATCCCATCCAAATTTTTAAATTGAAATTCAGCACGGTATAATATTAATTTTCATTTCACTACTAGTTTTCGTCTCTTAACGATCTTTTAAAAAGGAGTATTACAAATATAAATTCATTATATTTTTTTTAGATAAAAAAACCATAGTGTAAAATTTTAATACTGGAATAGAAAAATTTAGTCTGTCTGTTGATTATATAATTATAAATTCTACCAAATTATATTGTGGCCCTATACTTTACATTCATTTAAAAAAAATACGTAAAAATTGAGATATTTATAGATAAAAGTTTTTTGCTGATGAAAATAAAATATCACACTTAATTATTACTTTTTTAAAAGATAACATTAATTTTAACAACGTCAAAGACAAAACCCCAAGGACTTACGAGGATATAGAAACAGCAATTGATGCTGTTTTATCTGGCTTTGGGGCCGGGGTTTTTAAAATAATATTTCCTAAATTAGTTCTTAAAAAACGGAGTGCCCTTATTTTATCTTAGATATGGCATTTCCTAAACTTTTTAAGATTTTTCCTTTTCCCAGGATTCTCTCCTTTTTTCTTTTTACTCTTCGTAAGAAAATATCCTAATCGTGTATAAAATTAATAATTAGTCCACATGCCTTACATTAGAATTAAATTAGATTGTAACCTTATTGTGCAATTGCAATTGCAAAATTATATTTGTAAAATAATATTTTTCAGGCTATTTTTGTAAGTTTACAAATATTTAATATAGTACATTTTCCATACATAAAAATGGCAAATATACGTAATAAGAAAAACATCGCTTAATATCAGTTATAAGCGCCCGCTTTTATACAAGTAAACTATTAAAATTTGAAGTTTTCTTGCGAAGAGCTGAGCTGTCGAATTTATATGCCAATTAATATATAAATAGATTTTAACTATATTCTTCTATTTAAATCTTTAAAAAATGAGGCTCTTTGGCAACTACCAGTCCATTTTATGATTTTTTCATCGCGTCAAATACAGAATTAAAGATATAAAAAAGAATTTTGACTATTTTATTCATTATCAGGGTTTCATAAATTATAAAACCTTTTTTGACGAAAAGTTTAGAATAACTTTCTCTCTGGGTAAAACTAAGTTGAAAATCAGTCAGCTCCGGTCTATAATCCTTATAAAAATAAATTTAATTGGTCCAACAAAAAAAGAACTAGTTTTAGACTAGTTTATAACAATTTGTATGGCCATAATTTGCCAAAAGGATATTAACGCACGAAAAATTAAAATAACTGAAAAAATGCGCTGGCTGTTTAGTAAGAGTCTATCTGCACACATATAGATTAGAGATATTACATCAATAATTCATCCACATGATTAAATTACTAATTTAAAACATAGATTCGCTCTATTGTTTATAAATACATTTTACACATTTAATCAGAACGGATCAGTTTTCAGATCACAAACTAATATAAAATCTAAAAAAAAAATTTAATCACATAATTAATAGGGCATTTGGCACAAATAATCGATAAGCTACAAATCGGCCTCCTATGAATAATTACATTTATAATCAGATTAACAAGTGGCCTGGATTTGTACTGAAGTAAATAAATATTATTTTTCTAAAAATTATATTCTATCCTACGCATGCTGTGAATTGTGGTACTATCTTCTACGTGGTTCTTTAATTATCATTATTATAATACTTGTGCAAATATATAAACATAGATTCTACTTTACTTAATATCAGACTTTTTTATTTGCGTTATAGTATTGATTATGCATTCATTGGGTTAACTCTGTTACCCGCCATAATAAACACGCTTATCAAATACGTAACTTTCAAGCTAATTGTAAGCTGAAAGTACTATAGCTCAGTTTTCAATAGTAACAGTGAGTATCAAAACATATTAATATACAGCAACAGTCCTGACACAAGGCAGCTTTTTCCTCAGAACCACAATTATTTTTATGTAGTCCGATATTCTTGTCATTTTGGCATTTTAACTCTATGAATAAGACGGAATCTATTTTGCTTTCGGAATATAATTAAATTTTTTTACAAATAATTATATTTTACGACAAGTGCAAAATACATTTGTAGCAATTCATTCAATGGTTGGTGAGTGCATAACATTATGACAAATACATACTTCAGTTCTAAGTTCCTAACCAAATAACTTGAGTTTATTTTTTCAGCAAAGGTGTATAAAAATAAAACGTCTGCCACCCCAATAATTTAACTATTCCAACAAGAAGGATATAGGGTATTATTAGATTTAAGATTTATGAAAATAGTCTTATTCTTGTAGATAAATCATAATAAGCAAAATACAAGTATTTTAATTTATTATTTTCCTATATAAAACCCAAAATTTAAAGCAAATTATATGACACATTAAATTTGATTAACATTTTTTAGTTTCTACTAACTATCAACACTGTATTTAAATCCTATCGTTATCATAATTAAAATGATCAGTCATAACCAATAAATAACAGCAATGACCAACAATAAAAATTGTTATTCCGTTTTTCCTTTAAAGTGCTATTCTATTTGCAAAGTAGGTAATGAATTAATTTTTCTGAAAAGGAAAGTGACAATTTATTAAAGCCAGATAATGTATCTTTAGAAAATTTATAGCAAGCCGCAATAAATCAGAAAAAGAAAATAAGGTATGAACTCCGATGTACGCCAGAGAGAGCATCTGATAAATGGCAACAATGCAATTGTGTTTTACTTCAAGTAAACTCTCTGTGTCGAATCTCCAAAACTGCAACTTTTGATGTCGTTACTTTCCGTACAAAAAACTTTTAGATTCGAGCTTGTTTTCCCACTGCAAAGCTTATAACTAACCATCACCAACGATAGATGTGGTTAATTTAATCTAATTAAGAGTAAAGTTATGCTTTAAATACTACTTACTAAAAGCTAAAGACTACAAATTGGATTCATATCGTATCAACTTACATAAAGTATTATTACTAAATTAATAAAAAACACTGCTTTATTTTAGTTATTATAATAACTCAAAAACCAGGAAAAACTAAAGAATGTAATCCTAGCATCAGAAGTAACTCAAGGAATTGTTCATGTTCATACCACTTCCTGTTCGAATTTTTTCCGAATTGTTCAGATTGACCATAGTACAGTAAAAACAATTCTATCATTTTCAAATACAACAGAACATAATATGGCTAAACGAAAAATAACTGTTCCTAAAGCTCTAAAAATATATCTAAGATGTCCCTTAATATTCGCTGTTTTCGTCCACGGGACAGGTAAGGCTGACATAAGTCATCTTATATTACACAAGCAAAAATATTGTTACGGCAAATTGAATTGAAAACTGCTTTACGGCTCACACACACACACACACACACACACACACCACACAACTACACACACACACAGCACAACACACACACACACACACACACACACACAGGCCATATATTATTATTATATTTTTTTTAATATGTTTTAAATTAGCGTTTGCCTAGACTCGTAATCATAATAAAGTACAAACACAAACTCAGTTAGGGCTTAATAAAAAAATTTGTTTATTATTGCATAATTATCAGTCAATCTTCCTTTAATAATGATCCGTAAAGCTAAAATAAATACGAGTAAGTATAGAAAAATTTAAGAGCATATATTTCAAAAAATAATCATATTTTACATTAATTAGTGAAATATAAAAAAGATCCAAAGATAGTTTGACCAGTTATTGTACACTATCATTATTATTAAGATTGAAAATAAGAAATGCACACAAATTTTTTTCCCCCCCCATAATTTTCTAGAAAAATTTTATTTTTTAGGTGTATGCTATTTTTTTAAGTTAGTCTATAACCGTTTGTATTATTTCCCCAGGAAAAATAGGACTTTTAAAAAATTAAAAATCTAAACTAAAACCTTTTATATTGCCTACCATCAAAGTGATTACACAGCACATTGTCATGTATATCTTGGATATTATTAACTCTTCCGTCGTGGTATATTTAAACGTGAGATAAAGTAAGGGAAAGCTCAATAGTATTTACTGATTTCCCCAACGAATTAAATCCTTTTCGGCAGTGTAAAGTGTGCTATTGAGGAGCCGGATTTTTCCTACAAGTATTTGTCCTAGATTTAGTTATTATAGAGCATGAAACATTATACACTTTTCTCAACTATTCCGTTAGTGACCTTCTCTAAAAATGGTGGTATTATCAGAGGTGCCTAGGGTACTGTTTCGAGGGATAATTTCCCCCTCCTCTGTCCTATTGACTAAAGAAAAATGCTTAAAAAAGTAAATACATAAGGTATAACCGTTTGCTCCGAAATAATGAGAACGAACGGACAAAGTATCACTCGAGATAGTACCCTATCAGTAATGATATAAAAATGCTAATTTAGGAATCCCCAAATAGTAGAGAGCAAAAATAAAATCAATGGCCAAATACCATTATGCCGTGACGTAAGCAATCAAAACCCATTGCAAGCATTTTTTCCAAATACCACGAGAGGAGATAAAATAAGGTTTATGGGGTTTATACAATTTGTTGAAAGTTAAGGACGAAGCCTGTTAAATTGGCTGGTAATTAGACTGCCATAGCGTCACGTCATCTTTTACTTATTTTGAACATAGGTTTTAGTATTATATTTTTTATTTATTTATAACCTGAAGGAAGAGATCAAATTGCAGATCTCGAATCGCAGTGTACCTGGCCATTTTTACCATTGAAGAAAGGTGAGATTTTATAAAACTCAATGTTAACTTTCACAATGATTATAACGTAAAAGACTATATGTATTGATTCCTGTTTAATTACAGACTTTTTTTTTATCAGTATAAAGATAATACACGTTGTGCTAAACAATTCGTGAGATTTTTAGCTGTTCCAATATTAATGTTAGTTGCGGTTAACCCAAGGACCAACACAAACTAACCTATGCCGACGAAATATAAAGCCTAAAAGGACAAAGTGTGACATTAGAAATAAGCCAGTCGCAGAAATACTAAACCAAGATAAAAAAGA
>NW_025784391.1:0-21293 GCF_021130785.1 Homalodisca vitripennis
TTTTTAAAAGTATGATTAAATTTTTTCTATATTCAGAATGATCAAATCACCATTTTTTATCAAAATAAGTATAAGATTTATATCAAAAATGCATTCAAAGTTTCTTTAATCATAGTTTCTCAAATGATTAGGAAAGACTCAATGCATATTTTAAGATGAATCTTGTTTTGTTGTGAGAATCAGCATATTTCGACGAACTACAAATACTAATCTACAGCTGCTCACCATCTCGTTTAGCCCTTGGTCAGTAATCTTTAATAAACAGTTTCAAGATTTGTTACAAAATATGTAGAAAATATTAAAACCACCTATCATCCAGGGCTATACAAAATTAATGGTATAATGCTGCACACAATATTCTACAGGCTTCACCTGTAACCAAAAATATATTCACTAATCCACCGAAAGTAATTTTTAAAAAGCCTCAAAATTTGAAAAACATATTAGTAAGACCAAAACTACCCTCTGATGAGCTAACTCAAAATTTAAACAAACCTTTTGGCTGTGAACCCTGTTTTAAGCCTCGCTGCAAAACATGTAATTTAATAATAAGTTCAAAACATTTCTGTAGCAGCACAACGAAAAGAAATTATCCGATAATTGGTAAAATGACTTGTGAATCCAGCAATGTCATTTACCAATTGTCATGTAAAGACTGTCCGAAGGACTACATTGGTCAGACCATAACTCCATTGCACATTAGAATGAACAAAAATCGCAGCGATACAAATCTTGAAATTAAATCAAATCCTATTTCGGCCCATGCAATGGAGCATAACAAAAAATTCGATGAATGCTTTTCTCTAAAAAGTATTAACAAAATTCAGAACCCCCATAAACTTAAAATAAATTATTTAGAAATAGCTCATCAGAAGGTGCTACAAACTAAACATCCGGATGGTCTAAATTTAAGATACGGATAGCAGTATGTATAAATTACACGTTACAATTTTAATTTATAACATTACAGATTTAACTACAATTTTAATTTATAACTTTAGTATTCCTTGTAATAAGCAAAATCTTTTACTCTTTGTTACGTAAGTCAAAATTTGTTATGTATTTTTAAACATATGATGTTTTCTTTTGTTTATTATTTTGCTACAATATTTTCTAATTCTTTATGCTGAATCGCGGTTAGGGAAGTATGGATCCTGTGAACTTAGAACGCGGTGGGCGTGGACCATTGTTTGTTTAGTTGCGGACCGGTAATCAGCTGATCGGTCTACGTTCCGTCCCTGCAAGCCTGGAGAGGGTCAGAAGTGGTTCAGTTCGAGTCTTGAAGCCACGACGAGATAGGTGGTGTTTGTACCACGGTCGAAGGCTGTATGTTTTCTTTTTTTCTTTTTTTCTCCTCTAACCCTATACGTTGGGTATTTTAGGGAGATAATTATTTATCGCGTGTAAATTCAAGTTCTAAGTATTTAAATTATTATTGTGCGTTTAAATTTTTTGATATGCCTCCGTTATCTTCAAAGTTGTAAGTCCCGTCACAAGCGTATTGGTTAAATATTCTTTTATTTTATAATACTGTAATTAATATTTCTAAAGTTTCCCATCTTTCTAGAGTCATGAAAATTTAATTCAATTTTTGTAAGTTATTGTTTTGAATTAAATTTTGGTCATAATGTAAATATCAAGTTTTGTGTTATGATTTAATTACTTGGAGTATTTTGAGAATGAGAACTTTTTATTTTTTTTTTACTGTTAATTTTTATACCATTTTTTGGAGAAGTTATCTGTTTTTAGTTGTTTTTTTTATTTTAATTTTAATTTTTAATACCTTTTAATCTGACTCTTAATTAGATTTTGTGTCGACTTGAGTGAAACATTTGAAGAAAATTGATTCAATAAGAAGTTTGTTAAACTTTGTAAACTTGGTGGGTGAACTTAAATTTCGGAAGTAAAGCAAGTATTTCCGAAAAGTTTTTTAATTTTTAAAGTATTTGCTCCATATAAATTTAATATATATTGTGCTATATAAAAACGGTTTTTTTTTACCATAATTTGTGCCAATCTGACTGGTTCTTTTTAGAGCCATAAACTGTGTACAACAGGTTATTTACAGTGAAAGAAACTTATGTAAACTGGTTTTATAAACTTGTATAATTCATGAAAGTTGTGTGTAACTTGATATGAAGACTTGGGTAAAGACTTGATATAAACTTGAAAAGTGTGTATAAAACCTGCATAATTTTGTGTAGTGAGTTAAGACTTAGGAATTAGAATAATATTGAGAGTTTGGCGAATATTTGATTTATTTTAGGAAAAATTATTTTCAAAATAAAAATGGAGCTAGTGTTATGTGGATTCTGTTGTCTCCAAAAAAGGAATTTTTATTTGAAATAAAATTTTATGGGCGGTAAATGCTTCTGAAAGCGACACCGTTAGTAAATTTTCGAAAAATGTCGAGGGTCCCTTCGGATGTTAAATATAAGGGCCTGTTGCTAGTAACCGGAAGAGGGGTTTTTAAATAATTATGGTTATAGAAAGGTTCAAGAACTAATGAGGGCAGGAGATAGGCAATATTGTTGAGAGCGTCCTGTGTAAATTGTAATAAAGGTTCAGGATGTAATCAAGTTGGAATAACTCGGCACTCTGTAAACAGTTATTTGTTCAGAAGAGTCCGTATCGTAAAGTTTAATTACAAGGTGAACCCGATATGTGAAAGCGAAGTGACTCTGATCAAGTGAAAATCTAAGTTGGGCCCGATAAGTGAAAGAAGTTTATGAAACAGGCAGTAAAGATAGGACTGGGGCAATATGACTTGAATATTTTCATTTGAAATGACTTGATCGGAAATAACAAGAAATTATTGATCATGTGTAATAATTTGATTTTTTGTTTTAAAATAAAGTTAGATTGTTTTCTTTTTTTTAAGGTGCATTAAAGTATTAATCAAATAATATAGGTTTTACAATCTCTAAATTTAAATTTAAATTCGATAATTGTGATATTTCCGAGAACTCATTAAACATTAGCCCCATCGCGAGGCCGAACGGTCAGTGTTTTTTATTTTCAGGTCAATTATATTGTCGAAAAGGAATTGAAGTTGGGTTCTACACAATTAAATTGGCAATATGATTTATTTACTAAATTATCTTCAAGCATTTGATTATATATTATTGTATTATTTTGGTCCCAAAAACACAAAACATAGTTTTTAAGTTTGAGAGTCCAGTAGTTTATTATTAATAATACAAACTAAATATTGGATTATAAAAAGGGTTGATGTGACGACTGTTTTTATTATCCAGCAATTGTCCTATGGCTAAGATTGAGAAGTCCATAATATAAAATGCCATGTGTAAGTGTGTGATAGGAGTGTTGTTGTAAACCATGTAATTTTTACTGGGGTGCAATTGAATGGCAATTAATGGCGGTTAATAATATAAAGTAAATACACAGATGTATTCTGATGCTATTGTGACGATATCATGAGATAATTTTTCTTACCAGGTTTTCCTTCACATTTTAGAAGGACAGGGGTAATTTGGGTAAATGTTGTGGTGTTGTTGTCCCCTGTTCCTTCCAATAGAGAAGGACCAGGGGTATTATTTTTCTTGGTATTATCAATGAGTTGTTATTGTTTTGGGATATTTCTTCCCTGGTCACATTCACAAATGTTTAGAAGGACAGGGTGAATTTTGCTTTTTTTATCACTATATGTGGGTTTATTGTGTGTAAAAAATGTATTATTGTGCCATTGTAATCCCTGTAAATTGATTGTATTGTCAAGATTAACAACATCTGGTAATGGTTTTACATTCGTGACACTGGAGCAGGCGTTACAATAAGATACATCGTTGAAGACTGACAGCCTGTACTATTATTCGGGGGTTATGTATTTTGTAAAAAGGAATTTCCTCCCAGTTGCTCATTGCCTCGCTGGCTTGAAATTTGTTATTAGAATTGGAGGTTGCAGGTGAGCTGTGCTTTTAGCGAAACCAGAGCCAGCCAACCACGTGATCAACGAGGCCGCACGCATCTTGCACCGGCCGCACAAACATTGGAGAAAAACTACCAGTCGATTTTCCAGGACTCATCACCTACCAACATACCTCTGCGGATGGAACTAACCTGGGGAGCACACAATGGACGTCGGAGACTCCTACCACGTTCACCTCAGGCACTACACCATAACAGCACTCCACGTAGTGATAAGTACAAAAGGTTTGTTATTTATAAGTGTGCTTGTTGGAGGGATATTAGTTGTACTTAGTCCGGGATTGAGTGCTTTAAGAAGGTTTTTAGGTTCCTACCGTGTATTGCAGCTTAGGGCTAGGGAAAATATGTACCTCCACCCTCCCCCCCCCCACAACATAGTTCTAAATTATTCATGACTGACATCGCGCTGGTGCAGGAAGTAGGCTCCTGTATATCTATGACGCGGTAGCAGGTGGGACATTGTTTGTTTTAGTTGGACCGGTAATCAGCTGATCGGTCTACGTTCCGACCATGCAAGCCTGGAGAGGGTCAAGAAGTGGTCAGTCGAGTCTTGAAGCCCTCGACGAGAAGGTGTTACGGTCGAAGCGCTGAAGTTTACTTCCTTCATAACCCTATAGTTGGGGATTTAGTAGTAATTATTTATCGCGTGTAAATTCAAGTTCAAGTATTTAAATTTTTCCACCCCAGTGCGGTTTTAATCTTTCTGATCTGCCTCCGCTAATCTTAACAGTTTAGTAAGTCCCGTACCAGCGTATAGTTTATATCTTTTATTTTGTTTATTACTGTAATTTAAATATTTCTAAGCTTTCCACATCTGTCAGAGTCTGAAAATCTTAAATTCAATTTTTGAAGTATTGTGAATTTAAATTTTGGTCTTAACGTTAAATATTCAAGTTTTGTGTTATATTAAATTTTGAGTATTTTGAGAAGAGAACTTTTTTTTTTGTTTTGTTAATTTAAATTCCATTTTTTGGAGAAGTATACCATTTTTTGTTTAATTTTAATTTTAATACCTTTTAATCAGACTCTTATTTAGATTTGTTCGATTGAGTGACATTTTGATTGAAAATTTGGAATCAAAAGTTTGTAAAACTTTGTAAACTTTTGGGTAGAACTTAAATTTAGGAAATTAACGCAAGTATCTTCCGAAAAGTTGTTTAATTTATAAAGTATATTTGCATCCATTTAAATTTAAAATATATGTGCTATACAAATGGTAACACAATTTTTTGTTGAGTAATATTTGCTTATTTACCTGCTGCTAAATCTCTTGAATATGTCTTAAGACGAAATATGGAGAATTTTTATGTTCTTTTCTTCTATTCTTTTCTATGCTTATTGAATAGATATATATATTTATATTACATAATTAATTTTTATTTATATTGTAAAGCGTTAATTATAAATACTATATTGGGTGTGGCTTTTCTTCAAGACAAGGTGGTTATTGAGGCCCGTGAGAAACGAGGCGCGTCCTAGTCCTTGTGCCTCTGAAAGCAAGTTAGAACCGGATTTGCAGTCGGTGGGGTCGGCAGACGATTAGTTCGCTGCTATCTCTTTCGCAGTAAACATCGTGCCCATACGCGCCTTACTTAAAAACATTATTTATAGTGATTTATACGTGAAGTGCCAATTGTTATTAGTTTTTAAGTTCCGTAAATGTTTAGTTAAAACGTTGTTACGTACCCCCCCCCCCCCCCCCCCCCCCCCCCCCCCCCCCCCCCCCCCCCCCCCCCCCCCCCCCCCTATATTTTACTGTGTGGATTTTTACAATTTATATTATACTTTGTAAATATTTTTTGTTATATATTTGTGGAATTAGTGTACGAGTATGGGCTGACAACAGAATAAAGCAAGGTTTCGGTGGTAAAATTTTACACAGCCCAAGCTAGAGAATTAATTTTTAACTTGTATCATCTTTATGAAAAGGGAAGCAGAAACACAGGGCCAATATTATTCTAATACAAGTTCAACAGCGTGTTTTTTTTTTGTAGCAGAGGCCACAGGAATTTCTAAAAAACTAGTGTAAATAAGAATTGTGAGGTTTCGAAGGTAAGAACCCGCGCCGAGAATTGGGTTCCACGTTTTCCTTTCAACTTCCCAAGAGAAAAACATGTGGTCGAAAAAAATTAAAAAAAAAACAGTCGTTGACGTCTTTGACAAAGGACTGTTATTACGGCGGACTGTTAATGAATTCCAAAGTTATAGACGCGGTCAGCGACCTACCATAAAAACTCTTCTTCGGTTATTACAAAAGGTGAAAAATCGGGTTTAGAGGAGGTAATATGGACTCTGTGGACATGTTCTCAAGGAAATTCAGTTTAAATGGAGAAAATCTACAGTATAACAGAAAACTTTTTAATACGAAAACACGAATAATAAGTGAAACACAGAGTTTCGATATTTATTAGAGCTATAAAAACGTTACAGAGAAGAGGGTCGAACCGAAATGTTTTATTTCGGATGAGACTTATGGCCACGCCTTCGCACACAAAGCCCCCACTCATGGTCTGATGGCAGCAACAAAGGCCTCTTAACACCTTATTTAAATAAGGGCGAATATGGAATATAATTGTCTCCACGCAGGTATTGAGAACGGAATTTATCGACAACTGCATTGTTGGTGTTCTGTTTGCATAATCAGGCCAAAAGTCAGCGTGAACTACTCATGATTGTTTTAGAATTTTAATAAATTACAATAAATTATCTGGCAAGAATAACTTTATTCCCAAATTTAACCACCAAAAAACCGGTCCTTGTGATTAGACAACGGAATTTCATACCACAATAAACAACTAAACCCCGAACCTACCAGACAAATCCCAAGAACAGCTGAGATAATGCCAAGTGGCTAGTCTTAACCACTAACATTTCCCGTTTTTCCATGACCAAAATGCTTTTTTTAAAACAGATCTCTATCCAGATTGTTGTAATGCCTTAATTAGGTAACCCGCACAAAATGTTTGAGATTGCATTCCATACTTGCCAGAACACGGTTTTTCACTCACGACTTTGCGCCCTCACACTCCTGATCATCCCGATCGTTAACCACGATAGAAATGATATGGTCACTGAATTTAAAAAACCACGTTGTCCCTGGAAAAAAAAAAAACACGACCTCGTTGTCAAATTAAATGACTGCATCAAGCTAGTGAGAGAAAAAGTCCATGATATTACTCAGATAAAAGAGGAATGGGCGAAGAGATGCCAGCCAGTTATAAATATTTGAAAATAAAAAGTATAAGGAACATGAAGATATCTATTGATGGACATCACAGAATCTGTAATCGTAAATCTAGAAGTCCGGCTAGTATTGATGACGACAGTTGGAAAGTGAAAATTCTAGCCATAGAGAAGACAGGTTGGCGGTTGTTGAAATGAGTGGAAGTGGAAAAGTGCTTGTCCTCGCATATAACCATAATTGACAAGTAAGTGACGCAAATGATTTTTATTTGCTTTTTAGGTTTATTAAAGAATATTTTATTTTGCAATTTCTAAGTATATTGAAAAGTCAATGTAGTAAGTATTGATAATAATTAAATTTATATTAGAAAAAATACATGCAAAAGTCTCTTTCATTTTTTTATGATATTAAATATTTTGTACATTAACTTTTTTGGACAATATTAACTAAATTAACATTCACAGTACAGACATGACAATATTATATATTTTATTTTACTAGATAAAGTGTTGCTCAAAATCGATAACAAAAGTGAAATGTCGTAGATTAAATACTAAAAACCCAAAAATTTTAGTTAAACAGCTGTTAATTTGCTAGTTAGAAGGACATCGATATGAACAATTGAATTTAGTTTGATCCAATTGTCCGCAGGGATAGCAGTCACTGTAGACCTTTACTGGTATTTAAAGTGATACTGTGTTACCAGCGTACTGTTGTTAAAGTCTTCTAAGATAAAGTGATTATCAAATCTAGGTAAATAAAAATAAAAAAAAAAATTAAAAAAAATAAAAAAAAAGTAAAAAAAAAAAAACAAAAATACACTTTAATTTGACTCCTAAATCGTTAATATCTGATCAAGACGTTTTATCGAATATTATGATTTCGAATGAAAAACCACTAGCGTATCAATACAACGCTTCCTTACTGGGCTAACTTTTCTTCCTTAGAGTAGTACATCACTGGGCCGCTTTCAATTGACCACTTCACCTCCACTGGCGAGCTAACCCACCTTTACCCGCATCTTTCCTCCACTAAGGGCTACAGCTCGTTACTCACGTCCTCTACATATTTTAAGGTTGTTGAATTACAAAGCCACATATTTAACAAATATATATTTGGTTATATTATATAGACTATTTATATAAAATAAATACAGTAAGAAAACGAGTTTTAATACTGTATAATTTTGTTTCCAATCAAATGATGTTTAATATTTAGTTCTATCTTACATGACGGATATTAAAAATCTCTAAATTTAAAATTAAAAAAAATTAGGTTAAAGTTTATGTAAAACCCTTGAATACCACCGTTATAATAATTGCACCCAAAAATTTTATTACTATTTAGGCATTGATAAAGGATCTGTTCTGGTGCTTAAATTAGTCTACCTCGTTAACACGTATATCGGTTTAGATATTAATATTGACGGTTAGTAATTATGAAAATAATTATAAATTGTAGTTAAGGAGATGAACTAAAAACTACAATTATAATAAATGCAGATAATTAAGGACTATATTTTAGACTGTTTCATTATTATTTAAGGTTATTTAAAAACATTTGGAAGACTACAGTTAAATCAATTTTTATTAATTGTTAATGAGGAGCCTGGGTATACTATTTAGAATGTGTTATTTTTTTTTAGTAAATTATAAGTTTTAGTCGTAAATTACTTGTCTATTCTTGCAATAATTAAGTATACTATGAAGATCCCAATTAGAATTAAAAAATTAGAACTTTAAAATTAGGTCTACTGCTTTACAATGACACTCAATTGGATTAATTTTCTTGTATCTTATCCTTCCAATTTCCTCATGGACAATACAAATACCTAAAATTTGTTATTGGTTTGAATACTTGTTATGAGAATTTTGCCTATCAAACAGGAAAGTTAGTATTTTATCCATCTTATAAACTATATATAGAACGGAATAAGTTGGATTAAAAAGAAATATAGTGCTTCTCGGACACGCTACTTCTTCCTCACTGTAAAGCAGATGACATAATTTATTTATTACATCACGATTATAAGATTTCTGGTGTGATTGCAGTCCTCCAGGGGATTTTTATAGTTTAAATTAAAAACAGTCTCTTCGAGCACGGACAGATCCCTCCAATGTTATCACCCCACACCCCTTCCCCCCCCCTTGTCCAACCCCATCTTCACTAGCTATAGTGTACCTTCCTTTACTGTTATCGCAATGGTAGAAAGTATTTTACTATTCTTAGAAAAAGATACTTTTATATTATCACGGAGAGTTACCCTAAAACATCTCCGTATTTGTATTACTCGTATGCACTATTTTTTAATTTTAATAATGGTGAAACATGTTATAATAGGAATTAAATAAACACCAATGTTACACTTATTTTGTTGTCATATTATTAATTATATAACCCATCCTCAGATTACATCCCAATATTATCCAAAAAGAGGACTATTACTCACTATATGTATAATATTATCATTTGGAGTACCTACTTACCCACTAATCTAACTTATAATAAAATAATACTGTAATAAAATGTGTTACCTAATTCGCTGGATAAAATCCTTTCCTAGACCGTGTTGTTATTCATTAGTTGTAGAGAGTAAAATTAGTATGAACTTAAAAATTAACGTATTTTTAATGCTTTTTTTTTCTCTGTCAAAGTTTCAAGAATAAAGAGTATAGTTTTTTATCCTATATATATATCATTGAAAACATAGATACATCCACGTATAACGGAAATCATAATTATAAATTTTATTTATTAATACTAACACGATCTATCAGAAAATATTAAATTCAATAACAAACTTGAGTTAGCTATTAGACTTGCAAGATTCCTATGAACCTATTCGCAGAAATCTGCAGGTTAGTTAACTCACCTTTTAATACTATTACTACTTTTTATATTCAGATTATTATATAATAATTATATTCTTTTTCCAGTAAATGGGAAAATATATTATAATCATTATATTATATAATAATTAACATACAATATTCCAAACAATACATTCTCTAGTAAACAATTTATAACACATGTGTAATTGAGAATTTTTTTCAATAAGAATCCTCCATTTAAAGTAATAACTTTTTTATTTCGAATAATGCCGCCCAGTGCATTTCAAATCAAGTCGTTAAAATATATCCTAAAAATAAATTAAATTCTCTTAAAATAATGCAACCAGCCTTTGTAAAAAACACTATAGGTAAATACATCCTAAGTTTTAATACCAAATGGCAAAGAGGCTATGGGACTATTAAAAGAACTCTTGTAAGTGGCTAGAGTCATTTAATTCCAGGGCGAAGTGACTCACATAATATAAGCCGTTAACTCCTGTCTCCATTACTCCTGTGAGATAACATCTCTATATTGATCACTTGTGTCCTACTTGGCATAATTTGAAACCAGTATCGATTCAAATTTAACTTCCAAAAAATAAATAGACCAGACAACCGTCTCAATTAAACTGTTCTTCACAATAACTTGTATTTTTTATCGGTGTATTTTTTTTACGTATAAAATAAATCCCCCAAATAATTGATTTATATAAGCAAATGAAGTATCGCGTTAATGTCATAATTTTGTTAATTAAAGATTTTAACTGTTGTTATAAAAATTAAAACACTTAAATTAGTTTTTGAATCATTAATGGTATGCCTATGTACTTTGGCTGCATTAACAGCTTAATTATTAGAAAAGTCATCATTGCTATATTTCTATTTCCTTTAAAATATCACAGGGCGAATACAAATTAAATTATTACGCTTCTTTACAATACAGTATCTAAAAGTAAATTAACAAGGAAGCCTTATTTATCTGTATAATGTATATAAAATACATTGTAAATTATTATTAATAAACATACTCCACGGGTATGCCCTTTCCCAAAGTTTGTAAGTTGCTCACGGTAATTCAATAGTGGGCTATTCCGCAATATCATAAGCACGGCAGTTGGGGTTTCAGCTACTTCAAAGGAAGTTTATAAGGGGAATTGTAAACACCACTTGGAGCATGGGGGGGGAGGGGGGGGGGGGGGTGGGTCGGACATTCAAGTGATTCTTTGTCCATATCCTTCTTTATATGTTCATCAACCTGCTTCTCCCCTCCTTTATAATGTTTATACAGCTCTGGTGCAATTTCTAAGAACAAATTAGTCAAATTTTACCCCTAGGATTACTAAAATTAAAAACCTCCTTTCAAATGTTGAAAAGAATTTAGGTTTATTTAATACTAAAAAGTAATCTGAGTATAAACTATGTGGGGCGATGTTATACTATTTCATTAGCTATATAAGTATTTTGTAAGAATAAAAACTATACAACTAACTCATGTCCATCTAGTCTAAAATGTAGAAAATACCAAATTTCATCATTTAAATATAGGATTAACCATATGTTCTAACAAACTTAATTGTTTGCAATATCATTTTTGCCTTGTGATAAACTTAAAGTATACCCAATGTGCAATCAGAAACACGATAAGTGTTGTTAAATTTGACTGGATTGGAACTAGTGTATATAATACGCCATTTTATAAATTTGCGATTTTAAGTAATATAGTTTCCTCTTATAATGTCCGTAGGGTATAAAATTGTTATTGAAAACCGTAAATAGATAAAACGTACGCTCTACAAAAATAATTCAATAGGTTATTCTGATAATAAATAATAGTATTAATAAAACTTGTCGGATTATTTATAAATTAGCCTATGTTTGGACTTAAATATCAATAATATAGTATAGTTTTATGAATTTCTGTAATAAAAAAAAACCAATTAATTTAGTAAAATATTATTATAAAAGGTTAATCATAATTTTGTAAATAATACATAACGCTATTGCCAATCGTGAGGTTTATAATAAAGGATTCTGTTTGTATTTTTTTGAATAAAGTGGTCTATAGTTTTTCGATACTGTACCCGATTCACCTTTCCCCAAGATGTATACTTTTATATATATTTTGCCAGTCGAGTTTGATTTATACTTATACACGAAATACCCTAATATCTGTGATGTATTTTTATTAGCCTTTTGGATAATTAAATTTCTCGCTTCTAGGTCCGCACCTAAGGTTTTAGGGGGGGATTAGTTATATTTATTTCTCTTTCCTTATCATATAACAATACAATCTTCCCCCACTGAACAATCTTAATAATATCAATATAGGCCTACTTTGTTGTAGGAAGATCACACCCATCCCCCCCACTTTAAATGGGAGGTAAAGCGCAGTATATATTATTTAATATTACACCCCTCCAACACACAAAACCAATCACATCTTATAACCATTGTTCGGATTAGGTATAATGCGATCATATAAATGAAATAAAAAGCTAATCTCCTGCAAAATCTCATGAGTAAATTAACGATTTGGTCTCTTTTGTGTTAACAGTTTTACTTAACATCATAACATACTATGTAATCATTTACAGAACCCTTGAGGAGTTAATTGCCTACTAAAAGCGTATAGTTGTACCTAGTAACTTAAATATTCTTTAATAAAAAACTGTACTACCCCAAAACAAAAAAATAATATATATATACGTATATTACATACTACCGTAATGTAGTTTCCTAAAAGTTATTGTGTATGTTACAGTTAGAACACTCATTAGTAAATTATAATTTTGATTATGTTTTACTAACACGATCACTACCAATTTTCAATGTATTGATTATGTAATAGTTTTACTAATACATAAAATGGGTGGGACTAATATGATTTATTTTTGGTGATTTTATTAGGTATGCTAAAAAGTTTTTTAAAAATCTAATTATTTATATGACTTGGAGTGTGAGAGAAATGGAATGAATAAAAATTAAAATTAATTATATTACTCTAGTGTTTTTCTCAATGATTTCTCTTAATTTTGAAATTCTTCATAATTTTGCCTTCCATATCCTGGTTGAACTGTATATTTTTACAATGTTTTCAAGTTTATTATAATATCTTTTCTAAAATTTATACTATGGGTTAAGCTTATATTGTTTTTAATTATGCTAATAGATGTTTATATACTGGACTCAAGAAGACCATGTCATTTTAAGCCTTAACCAAAACACCACTGTTGATTTACCGACTAATAATAGCTTTATAAGTTGAAATTAAATCAATCAATGTAAATTTCAATAATTTGTTCAATTGACTGATATTTTTAATTCAGATTGCCCCTTGCTCATCCTAGAATTATGATATTAATGTTGATTGTACTGTAATTTTGGTATTTCTAATTCACTTTGTAAGACTCCATTGCTTTCCTACTTATTCCGAAAATACATCTGTAAATAACTTTCAACTGAGGAATGCCCGTACCTAAAAATGATAGTTTAAAAATTTTAAAACAGAGCTTTCGAATGCCTAGAATTTAATAAGCTATAATTTAATAATGTAACTTATATTAATTTTGTTTTTAAGTTATTTTGGCACGTGCGAGTAAGCCCAGTGTTACAAAATAATAGCAGAAATGTACATGGTGTACATAAATTATTTTTGCCTCCTAGGGTGTAGCACATAAGGGTGCCAATTAATGGTCAATCCAGCACTAACATTCAATGGTAACATTCTAAGTGCTTTTAGAATTCACCTGTAGATAGATGCCATCAGTTCTACATGAGCCTCTAGTAGTTTTTATCAAACGACAAATATTAAAAATTAAATTAAAAACTATAAACAATAAGGAAATATCAATAGCTTTTACTGCATAATATAGTTTGTGACCAGTTGTGCTACAGATAATAGGTCAGTGAATGGATATATATAATAAAACCAGTTAATTTTTTTGTTACCAGTTTGTATTCTAAGCATTATAACGAATGCTCCACTATCACTTTTTATGGAATTTTTGGTCAAGTACCACAATACATAAGTTAACATCAAAAGTATAATTGTAGTAATGAAAAAATATGCGATTAGACCTGCGAACTCAAGTGGTTTTGATACAGACATTTATATTTAAGCCTTTCTTACAAAATAATATAAAATGCGTTGTTAATATGACAAAAATCGTACAGAAAACAATGGAAATACAAAATATATATATATATATTATGAACTGTTATTAATAATCAAACTTTTATTAATACTTTATTGATCTCCAGTACATTTCTATAAAGGAATTTTAGTTTTCAGAAAAATGATCACTATCAAATATTTTTTATAAGCAAAGCTGCAATTTTGAATTTCTTTTACTAATAATTTGTAATTTTTAAAACATTTTTGGTAAGTAATTTTAATTTTTACAACAGCCTCCTTAGCATATGTTCAAAAAATTTTTCACAGTTCTACCATTTCGTAAGGGTTTTGGTTTGTTTAAAATATGTTTTTAATGTTAAAACAACTCAAACAACCAGGCGGTACAGAACGGGGAAAACGAATGTTCTTTTAGGGAACCTTTAAATTTTTATAGGAAGTATGTTTTGTGTTTGTTTTGACTCCTCCGTAAGTTTTTTCTGTTGTTCAATTCTCAGTTACAATCACGTATGCGCTGCTCCATATGGTCTTAGTGAAATAGTGGTCGCTGTATAACCTAGAGATTATAATGGTAATTAACATGTTACAATTGTTATAAATTTAATGTTATGATAGTTATTTGACAGGCGCTTTATTTCTGATTTGCAATGTGAACCCTCCTGTTTTCTTTTCAGATGAACGTTAAAAAAATCATTGACATATAAAGTATTTAAGTTTATATATATGCTGTAAAACGTAAAAGGTGGCCTAAGTTTAAAGAAAGCAAAAAATTAAACAATAAGAGACCAAAAACTCTTAGCAAACGAAATTGTTACATTGGATCTTTATATAAAAACATTTTATCCATAGTATTTATAGTTGACAACCATATCAAACAAGTTCATGAATTAAAATAAATAGGTAACATGTAATTTACATGAAGAGGTTTTGCCGAAAAGAGGCTAGCTTGACTAGCAGCGCGTCTGAAGTTGTTCGTCAAAGCCAAGATAATTCTACTAGACCAACAGCTGTGGTCCCTCCCCACCAGAAGGCTTTCCATTTTTGCTCCTTTGTTGTTTACTATTAATTCTGTGAGTATAATAATTTTAGGCAAATATTCTTTATAAAGTTGACGATGAAAAGACATTTTATTTCTTTTTTAACGTTTGAGTAAAATAAACTCATCTGATTTACCCGTTCTTAATGAAATATTGTGAAAATATCATGAAACCGCCTAACTGCCATCAAATTACATACTATCCCGACATTAACTCCTGGGTCGTGGGTCAAATACAGTAGAAACTTCTCCTTATTTTATTCCTATAATAAGATTTTTCCGTCAGTCCATTTAAAAGCATTAGAGTTACACCTGCATACAATATTAAATGTTTTTAATCTGTGCGAAATTTAATAAATAATAATATTTGAGGAAGATCAAAGTATTATCTAAAAAAAAAAAAAAAAAATAAAAAAAAAAAAAAAAATATAATAAAAGTGAAGAACACTACTCGCTTAATACACTACAAAATCCACTAACTTAGCCGATACCACAGAAAATTTAAATAGTATTATCTCATACTGCCTCATGATTTGAGTAATAAAAACTGAATTTTGTTATTAAAATCCATATACTATAGGGGTTTAAATAATTTTACAGATTGTTCATCAAGTATAAACCACCAATAGGGGTTGCGGTATGGAGTTTAACTACAGTGACGAGATTGTATGTACAACGTACATAAGTAAAAATTATATAAAAATACATAGTTAGTTTCGTTATTTTAAATATGAATTATGTTTGGTCAACATGAAATGTGATGATATTAATGTAAGCTTCGCGATTCCCAAACATGAAACTCGTCTTGGCTAGACTGGAACAGCTACACATTTTACAAATCTAAAATGAATTGTTTGAAATAAAAAGCAGTTTGATCTAGATAGCTTCAATATCATTAATTACAATGAAGGTTTTTCCCTCGAATAACTTATATTGAATGTTATCAATTAAACATAATTTTTAAGTTGTCTGTGGCCATTAGAAAGAAAAATGCGCTGTACATACCTCGATGTGAAAGGATTATATCTTTTAAACAAACACTATATTTAAAGTTTAACATTAAAAAAGATTAAATAGAAATCTTTGGGAATTCTAAGTATTTTTAATATACCTTTGAAAATCTTGAGAAGCTAGTAGGCCTACATAGATACAAAAGTCTTTAACCTGTTGAAGTTAACACCTTTTACTTCGCTTGTTAGTTATTACATAGTACACATTATTAAAGCAAAACACTTTACTTTTACAAATAGGAACTATGAGTGTGGAAAAATTTTCATTATAGAATCTATCAGAGTACAATGATGTTGCCTGGAAACTTTAAAATTGATAATGTGTTTTCCGGCCATCCCTTCATACGATTGTGTTTTTTGATCTTTTGCTGTTTCTGTCCATTTTGTTTCTCCAGAGTTTGATTTGATAAGACCCCACGAGAACACCCAGGTGAAGTTTCGAGGTTGGTAAATGACGTTGGGGTTCTGAGGGACCATTGTTCCCCGGTTAAGAGATCCCATGATTCGAGTGAGGAAGGGTTATTTTTTTTTCCCAGCCTCCTCTTGTTGATATGGCAAAGCATTCCTGTCAAATGCAAGGCTACCAACGCCCTATTAGCGACAATAGAGAGCTATACTCAATTCAAACATTGAAATCTTCCTGATTTCAGTAAAATATGCCTCAATGCATAAATAATATTGATCTAAAAGGTGAAGATGTTTATAGTAAGGCAGCAATACTTTCCCTGGTTTATCAAAGCTTAGTGGGAACATACCGTCTATTAATATTTGTTAGCTAGCTGTTTTAAATGCATTCTTATCACAGGCTTTTACATACGCTTTATTCGATTTCAATTACAACACACTCTCATATGCGTGGTCATTTTTGTTCCTACTTCATAACGGTGACAAAAACATTGGTGGGGAAATAAAAGAATATTTGTATACATTTAAATAAACATAAACCTATAGTTTTAAATGTTCTGAATATATAGTCATTTTTTCGCTTATAACCAAGGTTGTCAAATTCTGATAAGTAATATATTAGTTCCCCATTTGCTTGGTATGTTTGCTCTCCAAAACTGTTTTTGTGATTTATTACTATTCATATTACATACAACAAGCTTTGCGGCCAACGTTCCTAATCCGAAGTAAAATTCCGATGTAACTAAAGTTTCACTTAATTTTATACCAATTGTTAATTTTCGATCACTATGATCCTCCTCAGCCCTTTTTTTAACGGCAAGATTAATCATAATTTTCAAATTTTTAAATAAAAGTTATTGTAATGGCACGTGTATGTGCGAATAAGTTCTTTTGGTTTATAAATAGAAAATTGAATATACGTACAAAAAATTAATTAATCAGCATTAATTGTAGAAAACGTTTGTATCAAAATAGAGGGACTAACAGAATCAAGTGAAAAGTATTCCTAAGTATTTTTATATTTAGAACGCATTTTCATGACGAAAGTCCTTCGCAGGCGATCTTATTACAGTCCCTCTTAAGGTTATTTATGTATTACAAGGTTTCCTAAAGCACTATAAGGCAGCCTGGGCTAATGCTAATGACTATAATTGGGTCCTTTGTTGGTAATTCCACGAAAAGTGGATGTATTCTCTGCTCCATATTGCAATCTGGTTGGAGGGTTTACATTGTTTGTTTCATGCGGAATTATATTAGAACATTGACCTAGCATTTGTGCATTGGTTTTTCAAATCAGGTCCATATCATAATTTTTTAAGCTTATTAGGACCTTATTTTCTATAGAAATATGTTAAAATATTAAATAAGTTATATAAGGTCTTTTTTTTGATATTTTATAATCATTATATCCAACACTGAAATTACTAATACGATAGATATTGTTTGAAACATAGAAACTTCTTGGTGCTACAGAAATATTTGGTGATTTGGTATTGGACCAATCTATATTGTTAGTGAACATGTTGTGGTCCTTTATTCCCTTAAACACCCTTCTAAGAAATCTATAGCGTTTCCATTTTTATTAGACAGATTGGTAGGGGTTTGAAGATGATCAGTGGTAAGAGATTGATCTGGCAGTAATGAAGCACAGTAACTTTATTGATCACCATTTTACATGTATAGATATAGAAGATTTATTTTACTAATTGTTAGTTTCAAATCAGCTAATTTTTCGAGATTAAGACAAAATAATTGTGAACATATCTATTTTAAATAACCTTTTTACCGTTTTTAGTTTTGGACGCAAAATAAATTGTTTTTAACGGAAACACAAATGGTTAACTTTTTCAAAGGAATTGTAAGTATTGATTTAAAGTAAAACTATATATGGTAGCGTGTGAGACATGAAACAATCAATTCTCTCCTTCCCAGAGTCTATAAAGGCTAGAGTATACCCATTGTATATGGCAACTTATGTTCACTAAGACTTAGCAAAGGAGGAATAGAGAAAAATTTACAATTTTATATTGCGCCTATTTAGTTTATCTCCAAAACATATTGGTAATATTCCTTGGATAAAAAACTATGAAAACTTTTCAAGTATCCTTTTTAAAAACTACATCTGTCACAAACGATAGCCCTATATAAGGACTCTTACTTAAGGATTATTTTCTTATACTTGGTATATCTACCAATTTTATAGGGTTTAAAAATTATGTAAATCACTAATTCCTAAATAAATCACCTGTGCTTAAGACCTTGGAAAACACTTGTTGTGTCCAAGCGAATGGATCTTTAAAAATTAGAACCCGGTAAGCCGTGACTATAGATAAGTGGTCCCAGAATTTTTTACATGTAAGTAAGAAATCCTATTGGTTAGAAGTCCTTCATTCGTAGGAAACACAAAATACTCCATGAAACCCATTTCCGACAAAGATCTGCACTAATTTCCATCAGGTATAATCTCTAGTACGGATTATTAAGAGTATTTTATATTTTGTTTCTTAGTGATTTGAAAAATTGTATTGAAGTTAGTATAGTTGTTTTTCAATGATGTAAAAATTTGGTCATTGAAAAAAAAGATTTATTAACCAAGCGCACTGATATGGTATGCGTTGTTTAATAAACACACCCTAAAAGTTACTCGGAACACTATTGTGAATAATAAAGAATAATTTCAGTATGAAATATAACCTCAACAAACAGATAAGCTTGTAAACGTTATTGTAATATATTATTTGGGCCAAAATTTAAAATTTTTTGGCATGAGCACTTAATTACTACCATAAACAGAAATTGAGTAATATAAAAGTATGTCCCATACCAACGTGTGTTTTCTAACATGTGTCATCATGTTGTAGTGATCTGATGCGTAGGCCATCTAGAGAATCCTACCCACACTGTTTTCCGGAATATCACAACTAAAGAAAAATTATGGCAAAAGCCCCCCCTCGTGTTTGGTTGTAAGTAGAAGGTTTTATTCAAATTATCATATAAAAACGTGCACAATTATATAGCAACTATGATGTTGAACTGTACACGATCCCAAACTATGGTGTGAACAACCGAGTCTTCTACACATAAAGCAGGTAAGGTGGTTGGATTGGGCTTATCTTCGTTTTCAAAGAATCTTGGTATAATATATTGCATAGACCCAAATACAATAATAACCATGAGTTAAAGACGGCAAAAAGCGTATTTCTTAGATCGTCCAATTGGTATTTTAATGAACCTTGTGCATTTTTTTTTAATTATCAAAATTTAAAACAATATTAAAAATAAAATTTTCTAATTAACAAATAACCTATAGGTTTATAAAAATTATTAAGAAAATTTAAATTTAAATAATAAAAAACAGTTAATTTTTTAACCAAATAAAAATTATGTAATAAGAAATTTAATACTTAAATTTTGCCCCAAAAAAAATTATGCCTTAACAAAAGTAAATCAATTAACGTTTTAAAAAGTAATTATAAAACTTTGTAAAAAATAAAATATTTTAACATTTTAAACAAATATTAAATTAAATTGTAGATTCCTTTTAATTGGGAAAATCCAGGAAAGTTATTCGGGAAAAAAATTTAAATAAAGTATAAAACTAATTTGGCTATTTTTTAATTTTTTTAAATTTATGAATTTTTTTTAATTTTTTTTAAAAAGTTTTATTTTAAAAATTTTGTTAATTAACCCTTTAAAAATTTTTTTAAATTCTTTTGAAAAAAATTATTTAAATTTAAAAATTTTTTTTATATAAAAAAATTAGAACAAAAAATAAATTTAACAAATTAACAATGTTTTTACTCCCCGTTGAAAAACAAAGGAGCCTCAGATTTTACTTTAAAGCACTTGAATTAAAATTGTGAAATGGTTTTTTTTGGGACAAAAGGAAAATAAGGTTTGCAGTTTAATTTAAATTATTCAAAATTAAAATTAATTTACCTTAATTTAATTTTTTTGGTTGAAAAATTTATTATTGTTATTTTTATAATTAAAAAAAATTATTTAAATTTTTTAAATTTAAATAAAATTAATTAACCCAAAAAAAATTTATAATTTTTAAACAACTTATAAAAAAATACTCAAATTAGAATAAAACCTTTTCAATAAACCAGGGCCAACAAAATTTTATATTACTTTTAAAGGAAGTTCTAGTCCCCAAGGGCCTTTAAGTAAAATAAAAACTACATTTTTTCCCTATAAAAGAAATTTTTTTTATATATAAAAATATTTTTCACTTATAGTTCCAATGTTCCTTTTAGGATTTAAAATTCAGTTTTATTTTATAAAAACTATATTTTAAATTATTAAATTTTAATGAGTTTTTAAAATATTTTTAGTATTTTAAAGAAAAAATATTAAAAAAAAAAAAATTTAAAAAACAAAATTCCCAAAAACTTAAACAATTAAAACTATAATTTTTGATTCTCATTTTTTATAATAGTTAAAAATAAGTTAAAAATTAAAATTTTAAATCTTCCAAGCCCCATTTTGGGAAAAATTTTTATTTTAAAAGTTTATAATAAAATTTCCCAAGAAACAAATTTTTCATAAAATTTAACAAGGCCTTAAATAACGTATACAGTTAACAATAAAAGAAAAAAAAACAAAATAAATGAAATATTTTTAAAAAAAAAAAAATTTTTTTTTAATGATGTATTTTTCAAAATACTTTTTCCCTTTTAAAATAATACTCAAAAACTCCTGTCCAATTTTTTTTAAAAAATATTTTTTTTTAAATTAAAAAGTA